>NW_027469345.1:170000-172500 GCF_051020765.1 Lasioglossum baleicum
ACGACAGAAGAGAGAAAAAGGTAAACAAAAAACCGATATATGCCTTATGCGCCACACCAAAGTGTCAATATAATTCTTTCTTCATCTCTCGTCGATCGGAAACTCTCGCTAGACGATCTGGCCGGTTAACTTTAACGTCCGTCGAAAAGAACTTTCGGGGACTGGACGACCGACAGATCGCGCGGTTCCGCACGAATCGACAATGAAGAAAAGAAAAGACATGGGGCGACCGACATAAAGGTTCTCATCATTGGATATACCTTTTCTCTCTCCGCGGTGCTGTTCCGTGCGTGAACACACAAGTGTGTCTTTTGCGTCGTGTGACAATCAAGTTCGAAATAAGCCTCGCCAATAGAGGAGTATACATATTATTATAAAAAAAAAAATAATAATACATATAACCCGGTGGGATTTCTTTTTCTCTCTACTTCTTGTATAATTGAACCAAAAACCACGGGGGTACAGAAACGTTGCGCACGAAACGATTTATCATCGATCAAACACAAAACCAAATTAGAGACACGAGAGAAAGAGAGTAAGATCTCAAGACGCACATAGGCCGTCATCAATACGATTCAACGCGAACGTGGCGATGGAATGGCAATCGCACAGATTAGCGAGGACACGTCGACGACGGGGAATAATTCCGACCCGATCAAGTACGACGTGCTCATCCCGCACATTGCTGCGCTTTGCTCCGCTGTCCATCGATCATCAAAGCGTTCGCGATAGAACGAGAGATCTCTTTCGTCTCTTCCCTCGAAGACTCGAAAAGGAATGTGTTTGTCGAAATCGCCGGCAACGACGACCCTCCGCCGTATGGCAATTATAACGTAGAGTTAAGAAACTCATCCACGCACAGGCATATTCTCTCCCTGGGGCTTAACATTGCCACACCACACACACTCTGTGTGCCACACAGTATTCTTTCTTTCTTTTATAATTTGTGTGTCCATCTCTGTAGTCTCGCGAGACTCTTGTAAATATACCTCTTTCGTATATACGCATCATTTCAGGCGACGTCGGGAGCGCGTTAAATGTTCATGAGTGGAAACGCTTCTTTCCGCAAGGCGAATCGTTTCGCAGAGAAGGTGAGAGATTTGGAGATCCCCGTCGAAGCGGTGCCTTACGGGCGGTCGTATTTTCAATACGACTCACGACACCGTAAAAACACTCACGCAAGTCCGAACGTAAGAAATACCAATCCCTACTTCGCCTCTCGTGGAAACTAGATATATATGTTTGTATGTGTTTATAAGACGCAATGCAAAAATTGGCAATTTTCACAGAACCGCGACAAACGCCGACGAAACGCCCATCATTCGCTCGTACGTAGCATCTTTGCAACCCGACTCCGAAACGCTCTTTGGCGCCCTCCAAAAATATATTTGGAGAGGTAAGCGACGGCGGGGATTTACAAGAGCAACGCAAGCAGTTTATGGTTACGTAAACGACCCTCAGCCAGGCGTGGTCCAGGAATTGTATCCGTGGACCGCAATGTGCGTTCGAAATGTCGATGTTCATGTGTCCTGCAGTTCACACGTTGACGCGCAATTAGCTGCGTTCTTCATCGACCCACGAGCCAAGTGATCCACCGTTCAGGGTAATCGTATATATTTTTGATTTACAAATCAATATATGTATATGTCTCTTGTTCTGCGGTTCGTAAGAACGCATTGTACCTGAACGCTCCAACCAGCGCGCGAAGGAGATTCGTTCAGGCGTCGTTTTAAGGACGACACTATCGTCGTCCGTGGAAACGGAAAAAAAAAACCGTCAGATACGCAACACGTATCCGACGGCCGGGCGAACAGTACATTGAAAAACCGTTAACGTGGAAAACGCGGAGATGAATATATATTCTCTGAAAACGACGGGGATCGTAAGACAACCCGATACTGGATCCAGAGATGTAATAATATTCCTCTCCTCTTCACTTCCATTTCATTTGGAATGATGTGAGAACGGAGGACTTCACAGCCGGCTCTGGCAGCGGTCATTCGTCCCAAGCTCTCGCGATGCGCACTATTGGGCCACACGCACGGAGTAGGGTGTCAGACTCACGACTGCTTTAAAAGCGAGCTTCACGAGCCGGTCCACTTCCCGTATAAAACACATTTCCATAAAATGTTGGTGTGTGCTCGAGGTAACGATAAATTCCGATACAAGCGGACTCGCGAGCCGGCTCTGGCCGTAGGCGCGATCCCCGTTCTCGTCCCAAGCTCGTCTGCGCGCACTATTGGGCCACACAGAGAGTAGGGTGTCGTCGGGAATAATCGCGCCATTGGCTTTATAGCGAGCGTCACGGCCGGTCCTCTCGGAACACCGTTTTTCGTCGGAACGATATTACCATATTTTTATTTTATTCGACAGATTAGCGGACTCACAGCCGGCTCTGGCAGCGGTCATTCGTCCCAAGCTCTCGCGATGCGCACTATTGGGCCACACGCACGGAGTAGGGTGTCAGACTCACGACTGCTTTACAAAAGCGAGCATCACG
>NW_027469345.1:177500-187500 GCF_051020765.1 Lasioglossum baleicum
CCAGGCGCATTACGAGCAACTCCGACCGAAGCGAAATTTTTCTAAGTCCAACCGCCAAGAGTAAACTTTTTTCCTAGCGTTCCCAGACCATTATAAATATTAGATCATTGTATAATAACGCATTCTAACAATAAATATCAAGTATCAAAGCTTTAGGATGAATATTTATCGAATAAACTCAGAATAATGTTCCGGGCGCATTGCGAGCAACTCCGACCGAGCGAAATTTTTCTAAGTCCAACCGCCAAGAGTAAACTTTTTTCCTAGCGTTCCCAGACCATTATAAATATTAGATCATTGTATAATAACGCATTCTAACAATAAATATCAAGTATCAAAGCTTTAGGATGAATATTTATCGAATAAACTCAGAATAATGTTCCGGGCGCATTGCGAGCAACTCCGACCGAGCGAAATTTTTCTAAGTCCAACCGCCAAGAGTAAACTTTTTTCCTAGCGTTCCCAGACCATTATAAATATTAGATCATTGTATAATAACGCATTCTAACAATAAATATCAAGTATCAAAGCTTTAGGATGAATATTTATCGAATAAACTCAGAATAATGTTCCGGGCGCATTGCGAGCAACTCCGACCGAGCGAAATTTTTCTAAGTCCAACCGCCAAGAGTAAACTTTTTTCCTAGCGTTCCCAGACCATTATAAATATTAGATCATTGTATAATAACGCATTCTAACAATAAATATCAAGTATCAAAGCTTTAGGATGAATATTTATCGAATAAACTCAGAATAATGTTCCGGGCGCATTGCGAGCAACTCCGACCGAGCGAAATTTTTCTAAGTCCAACCGCCAAGAGTAAACTTTTTTCCTAGCGTTCCCAGACCATTATAAATATTAGATCATTGTATAATAACGCATTCTAACAATAAATATCAAGTATCAAAGCTTTAGGATGAATATTTATCGAATAAACTCAGAATAATGTTCCGGGCGCATTGCGAGCAACTCCGACCGAAGCGAAATTTTTCTAAGTCCAACCGCCAAGAGTAAACTTTTTTCCTAGCGTTCCCAGACCATTATAAATATTAGATCATTGTATAATAACGCATTCTAACAATAAATATCAAGTATCAAAGCTTTAGGATGAATATTTATCGAATAAACTCAGAATAATGTTCCGGGCGCATTGCGAGCAACTCCGACCGAGCGAAATTTTTCTAAGTCCAACCGCCAAGAGTAAACTTTTTTCCTAGCGTTCCCAGACCATTATAAATATTAGATCATTGTATAACAACGCATTCTAACAATAAATATCAAGTATCAAAGCTCTAGGATGAATATTTATCGAATAAACTCAGAATAATGTTCCGGGCGCATTGCGAGCAACTCCGACCGAGCGAAATTTTTCTAAGTCCAACCGCCAAGAGTAAACTTTTTTCCTAGCGTTCCCAGACCATTATAAATATTAGATCATTGTATAATAACGCATTCTAACAATAAATATCAAGTATCAAAGCTCTAGGATGAATATTTATCGAATAAACTCAGAATAATGTTCCGGGCGCATTGCGAGCAACTCCGACCGAGCGAAATTTTTCTAAGTCCAACCGCCAAGAGTAAACTTTTTTCCTAGCGTTCCCAGACCATTATAAATATTAGATCATTGTATAATAACGCATTCTAACAATAAATATCAAGTATCAAAGCTTTAGGATGAATATTTATCGAATAAACTCAGAATAATGTTCCGGGCGCATTGCGAGCAACTCCGACCGAGCGAAATTTTTCTAAGTCCAACCGCCAAGAGTAAACTTTTTTCCTAGCGTTCCCAGACCATTATAAATATTAGATCATTGTATAATAACGCATTCTAACAATAAATATCAAGTATCAAAGCTCTAGGATGAATATTTATCGAATAAACTCAGAATAATGTTCCGGGCGCATTCCGAGCAACTCCGACCGAGCGAAATTTTTCTAAGTCCAACCGCCAAGAGTAAACTTTTTTCCTAGCGTTCCCAGACCATTATAAATATTAGATCATTGTATAATAACGCATTCTAACAATAAATATCAAGTATCAAAGCTCTAGGATGAATACTTATCGAATAAACTCAGAATAATGTTCCGGGCGCATTGCGAGCAACTCCGACCGAGCGAAATTTTTCTAAGTCCAACCGCCAAGAGTAAACTTTTTTCCTAGCGTTCCCAGACCATTATAAATATTAGATCATTGTATAATAACGCATTCTAACAATAAATATCAAGTATCAAAGCTCTAGGATGAATACTTATCGAATAAACTCAGAATAATGTTCCGGGC
This sequence comes from Lasioglossum baleicum, assembly GCF_051020765.1. NCBI lineage: Eukaryota > Metazoa > Arthropoda > Insecta > Hymenoptera > Halictidae > Lasioglossum > Lasioglossum baleicum. The sequence continues at coordinate 179,789 of NW_027469345.1, forward strand.
GCATTGCGAGCAACTCCGACCGAGCGAAATTTTTCTAAGTCCAACCGCCAAGAGTAAACTTTTTTCCTAGCGTTCCCAGACCATTATAAATATTAGATCATTGTATAATAACGCATTCTAACAATAAATATCAAGTATCAAAGCTCTAGGATGAATATTTATCGAATAAACTCAGAATAATGTTCCGGGCGCATTCCGAGCAACTCCGACCGAGCGAAATTTTTCTAAGTCCAACCGCCAAGAGTAAACTTTTTTCCTAGCGTTCCCAGACCATTATAAATATTAGATCATTGTATAATAACGCATTCTAACAATAAATATCAAGTATCAAAGCTCTAGGATGAATACTTATCGAATAAACTCAGAATAATGTTCCGGGCGCATTGCGAGCAACTCCGACCGAGCGAAATTTTTCTAAGTCCAACCGCCAAGAGTAAACTTTTTTCCTAGCGTTCCCAGACCATTATAAATATTAGATCATTGTATAATAACGCATTCTAACAATAAATATCAAGTATCAAAGCTCTAGGATGAATACTTATCGAATAAACTCAGAATAATGTTCCGGGCGCATTCCGAGCAACTCCGACCGAGCGAAATTTTTCTAAGTCCAACCGCCAAGAGTAAACTTTTTTCCTAGCGTTCCCAGACCATTATAAATATTAGATCATTGTATAATAACGCATTCTAACAATAAATATCAAGTATCAAAGCTTTAGGATGAATATTTATCGAATAAACTCAGAATAATGTTCCGGGCGCATTGCGAGCAACTCCGACCGAGCGAAATTTTTCTAAGTCCAACCGCCAAGAGTAAACTTTTTTCCTAGCGTTCCCAGACCATTATAAATATTAGATCATTGTATAATAACGCATTCTAACAATAAATATCAAGTATCAAAGCTCTAGGATGAATATTTATCGAATAAACTCAGAATAATGTTCCGGGCGCATTCCGAGCAACTCCGACCGAGCGAAATTTTTCTAAGTCCAACCGCCAAGAGTAAACTTTTTTCCTAGCGTTCCCAGACCATTATAAATATTAGATCATCGTGTGGTAAAGCATTTTGAAGACAAATATCAAGTATGAAAGCGCTCGGATGAGTATTTATCGAATAAACTGAGAATAATGTTCGGAGCGCATCGCTTGCTCGGCCGCTCGAACGAATCGTTCGCGCGCCGAGGCGCGTCGGATCGCCGTGCGAAGGAGCTCGAGCGAAATTTTTCTAAGTCCAACCGCCAAGAGTAAACTTTTCTCCCCGAGCTCCCGCACGACTTTAATCGTTATATCCACGCACGATACCGCTTGTCATCAATATTTCTCGAGTTTCAAAGCTCTCGGACGCGTATTGCTTCAGTTTTTGAGAAATATTGCTCCGACCGCCAAGAGTAAACTTATCTTTCCGGCTTACTCGGACAATTATAAATATTAGATCATCGTGTGGTAAAGCATTTCGAAGACAAATATCAAGTATGAAAGCGCTCGGATGAGTATTTATCGAATAAACTGAGAATAATGTTCGGAGCGCATCGCTTGCTCGGCCGCTCGAACGAATCGTTCGCGCGCCGAGGCGCGTCGGATCGCCGTGCGAAGGAGCTCGAGCGAAATTTTTCTAAGTCCAACCGCCAAGAGTAAACTTTTCTCCCCGAGCTCCCGCACGACTTTAATCGTTATATCCACGCACGATACCGCTTGTCATCAATATTTCTCGAGTTTCAAAGCTCTCGGACGCGTATTGCTCCAGTTTTTGTGAAATATTGCTCCGACCGCCAAGAGTAAACTTATCTTTCCGGCTTACTCGGACAATTATAAATATTAGATCATCGTGTGGTAAAGCATTTCGAAGACAAATATCAAGTATGAAAGCGCTCGGATGAGTATTTATCGAATAAACTGAGAATAATGTTCGGAGCGCATCGCTTGCTCGGCCGCTCGAACGAATCGTTCGCGCGCCGAGGCGCGTCGTATCGCCGTGCGAAGGAGCTCGAGCGAAATTTTTCTAAGTCCAACCGCCAAGAGTAAACTTTTTTCCTAGCGTTCCCAGACCATTATAAATATTAGATCATTGTATAATAACGCATTCTAACAATAAATATCAAGTATCAAAGCTTTAGGATGAATATTTATCGAATAAACTCAGAATAATGTTCCGGGCGCATTGCGAGCAACTCCGACCGAGCGAAATTTTTCTAAGTCCAACCGCCAAGAGTAAACTTTTTTCCTAGCGTTCCCAGACCATTATAAATATTAGATCATTGTATAATAACGCATTCTAACAATAAATATCAAGTATCAAAGCTTTAGGATGAATATTTATCGAATAAACTCAGAATAATGTTCCGGGCGCATTGCGAGCAACTCCGACCGAGCGAAATTTTTCTAAGTCCAACCGCCAAGAGTAAACTTTTTTCCTAGCGTTCCCAGACCATTATAAATATTAGATCATTGTATAATAACGCATTCTAACAATAAATATCAAGTATCAAAGCTTTAGGATGAATATTTATCGAATAAACTCAGAATAATGTTCCGGGCGCATTGCGAGCAACTCCGACCGAGCGAAATTTTTCTAAGTCCAACCGCCAAGAGTAAACTTTTTTCCTAGCGTTCCCAGACCATTATAAATATTAGATCATCGTGTGGTAAAGCATTTTGAAGACAAATATCAAGTATGAAAGCGCTCGGATGAGTATTTATCGAATAAACTGAGAATAATGTTCGGAGCGCATCGCTTGCTCGGCCGCTCGAACGAATCGTTCGCGCGCCGAGGCGCGTCGGATCGCCGTGCGAAGGAGCTCGAGCGAAATTTTTCTAAGTCCAACCGCCAAGAGTAAACTTTTCTCCCCGAGCTCCCGCACGACTTTAATCGTTATATCCACGCACGATACCGCTTGTCATCAATATTTCTCGAGTTTCAAAGCTCTCGGACGCGTATTGCTTCAGTTTTTGAGAAATATTGCTCCGACCGCCAAGAGTAAACTTATCTTTCCGGCTTACTCGGACAATTATAAATATTAGATCATCGTGTGGTAAAGCATTTTGAAGACAAATATCAAGTATGAAAGCGCTCGGATGAGTATTTATCGAATAAACTGAGAATAATGTTCGGAGCGCATCGCTTGCTCGGCCGCTCGAACGAATCGTTCGCGCGCCGAGGCGCGTCGGATCGCCGTGCGAAGGAGCTCGAGCGAAATTTTTCTAAGTCCAACCGCCAAGAGTAAACTTTTCTCCCCGAGCTCTCGCACGAGTTTAATCGTTATATCCACGCACGATACCGCTTGTCATCAATATTTCTCGAGTTTCAAAGCTCTCGGACGCGTATTGCTCCAGTTTTTGTGAAATATTGCTCCGACCGCCAAGAGTAAACTTATCTTTCCGGCTTACTCGGACAATTATAAATATTAGATCATCGTGTGGTAAAGCATTTCGAAGACAAATATCAAGTATGAAAGCGCTCGGATGAGTATTTATCGAATAAACTGAGAATAATGTTCGGAGCGCATCGCTTGCTCGGCCGCTCGAACGAATCGTTCGCGCGCCGAGGCGCGTCGGATCGCCGTGCGAAGGAGCTCGAGCGAAATTTTTCTAAGTCCAACCGCCAAGAGTAAACTTTTCTCCCCGAGCTCCCGCACGACTTTAATCGTTATATCCACGCACGATACCGCTTGTCATCAATATTTCTCGAGTTTCAAAGCTCTCGGACGCGTATTGCTTCAGTTTTTGAGAAATATTGCTCCGACCGCCAAGAGTAAACTTATCTTTCCGGCTTACTCGGACAATTATAAATATTAGATCATCGTGTGGTAAAGCATTTCGAAGACAAATATCAAGTATGAAAGCGCTCGGATGAGTATTTATCGAATAAACTGAGAATAATGTTCGGAGCGCATCGCTTGCTCGGCCGCTCGAACGAATCGTTCGCGCGCCGAGGCGCGTCGGATCGCCGTGCGAAGGAGCTCGAGCGAAATTTTTCTAAGTCCAACCGCCAAGAGTAAACTTTTCTCCCCGAGCTCTCGCACGAGTTTAATCGTTATATCCACGCACGATACCGCTTGTCATCAATATTTCTCGAGTTTCAAAGCTCTCGGACGCGTATTGCTTCAGTTTTTGAGAAATATTGCTCCGACCGCCAAGAGTAAACTTATCTTTCCGGCTTACTCGGACAATTATAAATATTAGATCATCGTGTGGTAAAGCATTTCGAAGACAAATATCAAGTATGAAAGCGCTCGGATGAGTATTTATCGAATAAACTGAGAATAATGTTCGGAGCGCATCGCTTGCTCGGCCGCTCGAACGAATCGTTCGCGCGCCGAGGCGCGTCGGATCGCCGTGCGAAGGAGCTCGAGCGAAATTTTTCTAAGTCCAACCGCCAAGAGTAAACTTTTCTCCCCGAGCTCCCGCACGACTTTAATCGTTATATCCACGCACGATACCGCTTGTCATCAATATTTCTCGAGTTTCAAAGCTCTCGGACGCGTATTGCTTCAGTTTTTGAGAAATATTGCTCCGACCGCCAAGAGTAAACTTATCTTTCCGGCTTACTCGGACAATTATAAATATTAGATCATCGTGTGGTAAAGCATTTCGAAGACAAATATCAAGTATGAAAGCGCTCGGATGAGTATTTATCGAATAAACTGAGAATAATGTTCGGAGCGCATCGCTTGCTCGGCCGCTCGAACGAATCGTTCGCGCGCCGAGGCGCGTCGGATCGCCGTGCGAAGGAGCTCGAGCGAAATTTTTCTAAGTCCAACCGCCAAGAGTAAACTTTTCTCCCCGAGCTCTCGCACGAGTTTAATCGTTATATCCACGCACGATACCGCTTGTCATCAATATTTCTCGAGTTTCAAAGCTCTCGGACGCGTATTGCTCCAGTTTTTGTGAAATATTGCTCCGACCGCCAAGAGTAAACTTATCTTTCCGGCTTACTCGGACAATTATAAATATTAGATCATCGTGTGGTAAAGCATTTCGAAGACAAATATCAAGTATGAAAGCGCTCGGATGAGTATTTATCGAATAAACTGAGAATAATGTTCGGAGCGCATCGCTTGCTCGGCCGCTCGAACGAATCGTTCGCGCGCCGAGGCGCGTCGGATCGCCGTGCGAAGGAGCTCGAGCGAAATTTTTCTAAGTCCAACCGCCAAGAGTAAACTTTTCTCCCCGAGCTCCCGCACGACTTTAATCGTTATATCCACGCACGATACCGCTTGTCATCAATATTTCTCGAGTTTCAATGCTCTCGGACGCGTATTGCTCCAGTTTTTGTGAAATATTGCTCCGACCGCCAAGAGTAAACTTATCTTTCCGGCTTACTCGGACAATTATAAATATTAGATCATCGTGTGGTAAAGCATTTCGAAGACAAATATCAAGTATGAAAGCGCTCGGATGAGTATTTATCGAGTTATTGAGAAATAATGTTCCGAGTTATATTTCGACGTGTACTAATCGTGTTCTATCGGTCGTGCGGGTAAACGGCGGGAGTCAGTTTTGGTCTGTACTGTTAGGTAGATCGTCCCCGGATATGTTTGCGATGCGCGTGTTTGGATTAACGAGATTCCCTCTGTCCCTTTTTTTTTTTTTTGGGTCCTAGAAGGTCCAGGGTTTTATTCCCTGGTGCGCCAACCCCTCCTCCAAGTGGTAGGACCTGGACACCCTCGGGTGACGAACGGGGCTCTGGTTGGAAGTGCTCCTACGTGAGTGATCGCTTGCGATCACCGTGGCACTCGCAAAATCGGAAAACTCCTCGCCGTGGCAACGACCCACCGGAGCGTAACCCGGTGGTACGTCACGGGAGTGAGACCGAGGGTCTTACCTTAACTGTGTGTCGGACCGCGGGGAGATAAACCCCTAAACAAATCCCGACCTCTAAGCCGGAGACCGCGGTGAAAGAGGGTCGACGTTCCTCGCACGAACGTCGATGGTCGGTGGGAGCACTGATCGCCTAGTGGCTAACCTCAGGGCACCAGGCGAACCCTGTTGTACAAGCCTTCTCCTCGGAAAGGGCGTCACCCGGGGAGTGACCGTTTTTCGTCCCGACTCGTGGGAACAATTATGGACTGCACAAAAATGTTTAAACTTAATACAAAAAATCAAAAAAATAAAAAGACGGAAGGAGAGAAGGCAAAGAAGGTCGGGTGTAAATCGGTGGCAAGGAAAGAGAAAGAGGAAAATGAACCGATTATTATTCCTGTGCTCTCGGACTCTGAGTCCGAGAGTACCTCAGAAAAAGACATCGACTCAGAAATGGAGTTCGAGATGAATACCGAAAAACTGCGTGCTGACTTAACACTGCAGCAGAACGCAAAAGAAAAGGAAATTGGCAATAGCAAAGGAACGAAGAGAAACAAGGCAGATCGTTCCAGCGACTCGGATAGCCCGTCCGAGTCGACTAAGAAAAAAGTCCCTAAAGAGGAAAAACCAGGCACGTCAAAGGAGCTGGACATCTCCGATGACGATAGCGATAGCGGATACTATCCGGCCCAGAGGTTGCGCAGATTCCTCATGACCCTGGTCATGTCGAAGGCACAACTCATGGAAGCCAGGATAGTGATCAATGAAATAGAAGAGCAGGCTAGGTTAACAAATCTAGACCTGCTAGACGTAGAGGATGAGAAAAAAGACCTAGAGAAGGAAAACAGAGAGCTCAAGGAGAAACTCCTTGTGCTCGAGAAAGAAAAATCCCTGGAGGATAAATTCAATGAGCTATCTGCGAAGATAGATAGCCTCGCAGCAGGAAAACAGAGTAGTGGTCAAGAAGCCCCGGCTTCGAAACCACAATTATACTCAGATATAATTAAAGCAGGCAAGAAAACAAAGAAAATCGCAAAGAAGACTGAATTAAGACAGTCGAAACCAATGGCAGCTATCTACCCCGCGAAGGGTAGCAAAATTACAAGTAGTGAGGAAACGAAAAGGGCCCTGACCGAATGTGTCAACCCTACTAAGCAGAACATAAGGATCCGGAACCTGAAGAAAATAGGGAACTCCGGAATCCTAATAGAGACCGAAACAAAGGAGGACCTTGAGCAAGTCCTCCTAAACAAAAAGCTAAGGGAAAAAGTAGAGATCGGTTCAATCCCGAAAAGGAAACCGAAAATTATTATTTTCGGTGTACCCTCCGAAGTATCGGAGGCTAATTTAATGGAAGCGATAGAAAAGCAAAACCTCGAGTTGGCCTCGGGAGAGAAACTTGAAGAAGAGTTTAAACTCCTCTTCAAGACAGGGAAAAAAGAAAGAGAAGTCACCAACTGGGTGGCAGAGGTGTCCCCGAAGACCCGGAAAATCCTTCTGGCAAGGAACCGGGTATTCGTAGGTTTCAATGCACACGGGATAAAAGATTACATTGTGGCGAGTCGCTGCTTCAAATGCCAAGCATTTGGGCACGTCTCAAAACATTGCAAAGCAAAAAGTGACACATGTGGGCACTGTGGCAGAGATGGGCACGTTTTTAAGGACTGCCCAAATAAAACAGAGAAACCAACTTGCATAAATTGCAAGAGAGCAGGCAAAGCAGCCAACCATGGCCTAAGAGACAGTAACTGTCCTGCGTACAAACACGCAATAGAGACATGCCTCAGTCGCACAGACTTTGGCAATGACGAGAAAACGTAGAGGCTCCACTACTTTCATACCCACCCTGACGATCCTCGCAGGCGATACCCCAACAACCGGGTATTGTGATCGTAGGGTGTAATCGGCGAAA
>NW_027469345.1:195000-197957 GCF_051020765.1 Lasioglossum baleicum
TATTCTTTCTTTCTTTTATAATTTGTGTGTCCATCTCTGTAGTCTCGCGAGACTCTTGTAAATATACCTCTTTCGTATATACGCATCATTTCAGGCGACGTCGGGAGCGCGTTAAATGTTCATGAGTGGAAACGCTTCTTTCCGCAAGGCGAATCGTTTCGCAGAGAAGGTGAGAGATTTGGAGATCCCCGTCGAAGCGGTGCCTTACGGGCGGTCGTATTTTCAATACGACTCACGACACCGTAAAAACACTCACGCAAGTCCGAACGTAAGAAATACCAATCCCTACTTCGCCTCTCGTGGAAACTAGATATATATGTTTGTATGTGTTTATAAGACGCAATGCAAAAATTGGCAATTTTCACAGAACCGCGACAAACGCCGACGAAACGCCCATCATTCGCTCGTACGTAGCATCTTTGCAACCCGACTCCGAAACGCTCTTTGGCGCCCTCCAAAAATATATTTGGAGAGGTAAGCGACGGCGGGGACTTACAAGAGCAACGCAAGCAGTTTATGGTTACGTAAACGACCCTCAGCCAGGCGTGGTCCAGGAATTGTATCCGTGGACCGCAATGTGCGTTCGAAATGTCGATGTTCATGTGTCCTGCAGTTCACACGTTGACGCGCAATTAGCTGCGTTCTTCATCGACCCACGAGCCAAGTGATCCACCGTTCAGGGTAATCGTATATATTTTTGATTTACAAATCAATATATGTATATGTCTCTTGTTCTGCGGTTCGTAAGAACGCATTGTACCTGAACGCTCCAACCAGCGCGCGAAGGAGATTCGTTCAGGCGTCGTTTTAAGGACGACACTATCGTCGTCCGTGGAAACGGAAAAAAAAAACCGTCAGATACGCAACACGTATCCGACGGCCGGGCGAACAGTACATTGAAAAACCGTTAACGTGGAAAACGCGGAGATGAATATATATTCTCTGAAAACGACGGGGATCGTAAGACAACCCGATACTGGATCCAGAGATGTAATAATATTCCTCTCCTCTTCACTTCCATTTCATTTGGAATGATGTGAGAACGGAGGACTTCACAGCCGGCTCTGGCAGCGGTCATTCGTCCCAAGCTCTCGCGATGCGCACTATTGGGCCACACGCACGGAGTAGGGTGTCAGACTCACGACTGCTTTAAAAGCGAGCTTCACGAGCCGGTCCACTTCCCGTATAAAACACATTTCCATAAAATGTTGGTGTGTGCTCGAGGTAACGATAAATTCCGATACAAGCGGACTCGCGAGCCGGCTCTGGCCGTAGGCGCGATCCCCGTTCTCGTCCCAAGCTCGTCTGCGCGCACTATTGGGCCACACAGAGAGTAGGGTGTCGTCGGGAATAATCGCGCCATTGGCTTTATAGCGAGCGTCACGGCCGGTCCTCTCGGAACACCGTTTTTCGTCGGAACGATATTACCATATTTTTATTTTATTCGACAGATTAGCGGACTCACAGCCGGCTCTGGCAGCGGTCATTCGTCCCAAGCTCTCGCGATGCGCACTATTGGGCCACACGCACGGAGTAGGGTGTCAGACTCACGACTGCTTTACAAAAGCGAGCATCACGAGCCGGTCCGCTCTGGCGAATGTATAATATTATAATAAATATACGTTCCGTCGTCAACGAACACCGCGTGCGGCGCAGCAACGTTTCGTGCTCTTGGTTATACGCGAACCCGATACAAATAGAGAGCGGGACTCACAGTCGGCTCTGGCAGCGGTCATTCGTCCCACGCTCTCGCGGTGCGCACTATTGGGCCACACGCACGGAGTAGGGTGTCAGACTCACGACTGCTTTAAAGGCGAGCATCACGAGCCGGTCCTTCGCGTCTCGTCTATCTTCACGATAGTTCGCGAACGATAACACAAACGCGTGCAACCGCGCGTTTACCACGGGTTACCCTGAGATTTTGTTTGTCCTCTTCGAGACACCGTTTCGAACGGACGACTCCGGACATATACCTACGACACAGAGGCGAAGACCGAGGAAGCGAATCTCATCGACCGCTTACATCCCTGTTCATGCGCTACCGGTAAGATATGTCCGTATATATAATTGTAGAGAGCCTCCGCGACGCAGAGAACACCACAGGCGTTATTACATACGGTATAACACAACACTCTTTGACACGAGGTATTTTTCCGAAGAGAACGACCACCCGGTGGCGGGTGAAAGAAAACATCGGTGTGTGATATCGCAACGACGGGTATTTCTATATTCGTGTGTCGATCTGCAGCATTCAGCGTCCGACGAGACATCGTACGTACCTGATCGTTCGAGTTTGCAAATGCGAACGTCGGTAATGTTGACGATTCCCGAAGACCCGAAGTACAGGCTCTTCAGCACTCACTCCCCAATACAAGTAAACGATACCACACAACACGATGCTCTCTCCACCTTCACGCAAGCACCGTATTATATTCTGGCCCGTCGTTCTCAATCCCATTGTCGAAAGAGACTCTTGCGTGCCGTATATATATACGCCGTGTTAATGCACAACATGGTGTTTCTCTGGCGGGCTCTCTTGCGCCTTTTTGTCATTTCACCAACGGACGGGAGCATCGCGCCGCGTTTGAGTAACTATGTACTCTGTGTAAAACGCAAAAGCGCGACCTCCTCGCGTAAGCCGTTGGTGAGATGTTTTTGCATGGGGAGTAGTCGTGTCGCTATTGACGCTCTTTATTCGCTACTCCCCTTTATATTTTCTTCATCGCATGAGACGATGACACAGGAGAGTGAAATTCTTTTTATATCAATATCCCTTGTTACTCTCCTGTCGTTCTTTTCTGTTTGTGACGAAGAGTTTTCCTCTTCGTCCGTTTTTATTATTTTTGTTTCTCAGCTTGCGTTCCCATTTTCGTTGTATATATTTATATACTTTTTCTTTTTCTTGGATCTTATGGACGATTTGTTTATTTTAATGATCCTTCCGCAGGTTCACCTAC
>NW_027469346.1:0-197702 GCF_051020765.1 Lasioglossum baleicum
GTTATGCGTTGTGCGTTATGCGTTGTGCGTTGTGCGTTGTGCGTTGTGCGTTGTGCGTTGTGCGTTGTGCGTTGTGCGTTGTGCGTTGTGGGTTGTGCGTTGTGCGTTGTGCGTTAGGCGTTGTGCGTTGTGCGTTGTGCGTTGTGCGTTGTGCGTTGTGCGTTGTGCGTTGTGCGTTGTGCGTTGTGCGTTGTGCGTTGTGCGTTGTGCGTTGTGCGTTGTGCGTTGTGCGTTGTGCGTTATGCATTGTGCGTTATGCGTTATGCGTTATGCGTTATGCGTTATGCGTTACGCGTTATGCGTTACGCGTTATGCGTTATGCGTTATGCGTTATGCGTTATGCGTTATGCGTTATGCGTTATGCGTTATGCGTTATGCGTTATGCGTTATGCGTTATGCGTTATGCGTTATGCGTTATGCGTTATGCGTTATGCGTTATGCGTTATGCGTTATGCGTTATGCGTTATGCGTTATGCGTTATGCGTTATGCGTTATGCGTTATGCGTTATGCGTTATGCGTTATGCGTTATGCGTTATGCGTTATGCGTTATGCGTTATGCGTTATGCGTTATGCGTTATGCGTTATGCGTTATGCGTCGTGCGTTGTGCGTTATGCGTTATGCGTTATGCGTTATGCGTTATGCGTTAAGCGTTATGCGTTATGCGTTATGCGTTATGCGTTATGCGTTATGCGTTATGCGTTACGCGTTACGCGTTACGCGTTACGCGTTACGCGTTACGCGTTACGCGTTACGCGTTATGCGTTATGCGTTATGCGTTATGCGTTATGCGTTATGCGTTATGCGTTATGCGTTATGCGTTATGCGTTATGCGTTATGCGTTATGCGTTATGCGTTATGCGTTATGCGTTATGCGTTATGCGTTATGCGTTATGCGTTATGCGTTATGCGTTATGCGTTATGCGTTATGCGTTGTGCGTTGTGCGTTGTTCGTTGTGCGTTGTGCGTTGTGCGTTATGCGTTATGCGTTATGCGTTATGCGTTATGCGTTATGCGTTATGCGTTATGCGTTATGCGTTATGCGTTATGGGTGATGCGTTATGCGTTATGCGTTATGCGTTCTGCGTTGTGCGTTGTGCGTTGTGCGTTGTGCGTTGTGCGTTGTGCGTTGTGCGTTGTGCGTTGTGCGTTGTGCGTTGTGCGTTGTGCGTTGTGCGTTGTGCGTTGTGCGTTGTGCGTTGTGCGTTGTGCGTTGTGCGTTGTGCGTTGTGCGTTAGGCGTTAGGCGTTGTGCGTTGTGCGTTGTGAGTTGTGCGTTGTGCGTTGTGCGTTGTGCGTTGTGCGTTGTGCGTTGTGCGTTATGGGCTATGCGTTATGCGTCATGTGTTATGACTTTTGCATTATGCGTCATGCGTTAAGCGTTATGCGTTATGCGTTGTGCGTTGTGCGTAGTGCGTTGTGCGTTGTGCGTTGTGCGTTGTGCGTTAGGCGTTAGGCGTTGTGCGTTGTGCGTTGTGAGTTGTGCGTTGTGAGTTGTGCGTTGTGCGTTGTGCGTTGTGCGTTGTGCGTTGTGCGTTGTGCGTTGTGCGTTGTGCGTTGTGCGTTATGGGCTATACGTTATGCGTCATGCGTTATGACTTTTGCATTATGCGTCATGCGTTAAGCGTTATGCGTTATGCGTTATGCGTTATACGTTATGCGTTATGCGTTATGCGTTATGCGTTATGCGTTATGCGTTATGCGTTATGCGTTATGCGTTATGCGTTATGCGTTATGCGTTATGCGTTATGCGTTATGCGTTATGCGGTATGCGTTATGCGTTATGCGTTATGCGTTATGCGTTATGCGTTATGCGTTATGCGTTATGCGTTATGCGTTATGCGTTATGCGTTATGCGTTATGCGTTATGCGTTATGCGTTATGCGTTATGCGTTATGCGTTATGCGTTATGCGTTATGCGTTGTGCGTTGTGCGTTGTGCGTTGTTCGTTGTGCGTTGTGCGTTGTGCGTTATGCGTTATGCGTTATGCGTTATGCGTTATGCGTTATGCGTTATGCGTTATGGGTGATGCGTTATGCGTTATGCGTTATGCGTTCTGCGTTGTGCGTTGTGCGTTGTGCGTTGTGCGTTGTGCGTTGTGCGTTGTGCGTTGTGCGTTGTGCGTTGTGCGTTGTGCGTTGTGCGTTGTGCGTTGTGCGTTGTGCGTTGTGCGTTAGGCGTTAGGCGTTGTGCGTTGTGCGTTGTGAGTTGTGCGTTGTGCGTTGTGCGTTGTGCGTTGTGCGTTGTGCGTTGTGCGTTATGGGCTATGCGTTATGCGTCATGTGTTATGACTTTTGCATTATGCGTCATGCGTTAAGCGTTATGCGTTATGCGTTGTGCGTTGTGCGTTGTGCGTTGTGCGTTGTGCGTTGTGCGTTGTGCGTTAGGCGTTAGGCGTTGTGCGTTGTGCGTTGTGAGTTGTGCGTTGTGCGTTGTGCGTTGTGCGTTGTGCGTTGTGCGTTGTGCGTTGTGCGTTATGGGCTATGCGTTATGCGTCATGCGTTATGACTTTTGCATTATGCGTCATGCGTTATGCGTTATGCGTTATGCGTTATGCGTTATGCGTTATGCGTTATGCGTTATGGGCTATGCGTTATGCGTTATGCGTTATGCGTTATGCGTTATGCGTTATGCGTTATGCGTTATGCGTTATGCGTTATGCGTTATGCGTTATGCGTTATGCGTTATGCGTTATGCGTTATGCGTTATGCGTTATGCGTTATGCGTTATGCGTTATGCGTTATGCGTTATGCGTTATGCGTTATGCGTTATGCGTTATACGTTATGCGTTATGCGTTATGCGTTATGCGTTATGCGTTATGCGTTATGCGTTATGCGTTATGCGTTATGCGTTATGCGTTATGCGTTATGCGTTATGCGTTATGCGGTATGCGTTATGCGTTATGCGTTATGCGTTATGCGTTATGCGTTATGCGTTATGCGTTATGCGTTATGCGTTATGCGTTATGCGTTATGCGTTATGCGTTATGCGTTATGCGTTATGCGTTATGCGTTATGCGTTATGCGTTATGCGTTATGCGTTGTGCGTTGTGCGTTGTGCGTTGTTCGTTGTGCGTTGTGCGTTGTGCGTTATGCGTTATGCGTTATGCGTTATGCGTTATGCGTTATGCGTTATGCGTTATGGGTGATGCGTTATGCGTTATGCGTTATGCGTTCTGCGTTGTGCGTTGTGCGTTGTGCGTTGTGCGTTGTGCGTTGTGCGTTGTGCGTTGTGCGTTGTGCGTTGTGCGTTGTGCGTTGTGCGTTGTGCGTTGTGCGTTAGGCGTTAGGCGTTGTGCGTTGTGCGTTGTGAGTTGTGCGTTGTGCGTTGTGCGTTGTGCGTTGTGCGTTGTGCGTTGTGCGTTATGGGCTATGCGTTATGCGTCATGTGTTATGACTTTTGCATTATGCGTCATGCGTTAAGCGTTATGCGTTATGCGTTGTGCGTTGTGCGTTGTGCGTTGTGCGTTGTGCGTTGTGCGTTGTGCGTTAGGCGTTAGGCGTTGTGCGTTGTGCGTTGTGAGTTGTGCGTTGTGCGTTGTGCGTTGTGCGTTGTGCGTTGTGCGTTGTGCGTTGTGCGTTATGGGCTATGCGTTATGCGTCATGCGTTATGACTTTTGCATTATGCGTCATGCGTTAAGCGTTATGCGTTATGCGTTATGCGTTATACGTTATGCGTTATGCGTTATGCGTTATGCGTTATGCGTTATGCGTTATGCGTTATGCGTTATGCGTTATGCGTTATGCGTTATGCGGTATGCGTTATGCGTTATGCGTTATGCGTTATGCGTTATGCGTTATGCGTTATGCGTTATGCGTTATGCGTTATGCGTTATGCGTTATGCGTTATGCGTTATGCGTTATGCGTTATGCGTTATGCGTTATGCGTTATGCGTTATGCGGTATGCGTTATGCGTTATGCGTTATGCGTTATGCGTTATGCGTTATGCGTTATGCGTTATGCGTCGTGCGTCGTGCGTTGTGCGTTGTGCGTTGTGCGTTGTGCGTTGTGCGTTGTGCGTTGTGCGTTGTGCGTTATGCGTTGTGCGTTGTGCGTTATGCATTGTGCGTTATGCGTTATGCGTTATGCGTTATGCGTTATGCGTTATGCGTTATGCGTTATGCGTTATGCGTTATGCGTTGTGCGTTATGCGTTGTGCGTTGTGCGTTGTGCGTTGTGCGTTGTGCGTTGTGCGTTGTGAGTTGTGCGTTGTGCGTTGTGCGTTGTGCGTTGTGCGTTGTGCGTTGTGCGTTGTGCGTTGTGCGTTGTGCGTTATGGGCTATGCGTTATGCGTCATGTGTTATGACTTTTGCATTATGCGTCATGCGTTAAGCGTTATGCGTTATGCGTTGTGCGTTGTGCGTAGTGCGTTGTGCGTTGTGCGTTGTGCGTTGTGCGTTAGGCGTTAGGCGTTGTGCGTTGTGCGTTGTGAGTTGTGCGTTGTGAGTTGTGCGTTGTGCGTTGTGCGTTGTGCGTTGTGCGTTGTGCGTTGTGCGTTGTGCGTTGTGCGTTGTGCGTTATGGGCTATACGTTATGCGTCATGCGTTATGACTTTTGCATTATGCGTCATGCGTTAAGCGTTATGCGTTATGCGTTATGCGTTATACGTTATGCGTTATGCGTTATGCGTTATGCGTTATGCGTTATGCGTTATGCGTTATGCGTTATGCGTTATGCGTTATGCGTTATGCGTTATGCGTTATGCGGTATGCGTTATGCGTTATGCGTTATGCGTTATGCGTTATGCGTTATGCGTTATGCGTTATGCGTTATGCGTTATGCGTTATGCGTTATGCGTTATGCGTTATGCGTTATGCGTTATGCGTTATGCGTTATGCGTTATGCGTTATGCGTTATGCGTTATGCGTTATGCGTTGTGCGTTGTGCGTTGTGCGTTGTTCGTTGTGCGTTGTGCGTTGTGCGTTATGCGTTATGCGTTATGCGTTATGCGTTATGCGTTATGCGTTATGCGTTATGCGTTATGCGTTATGGGTGATGCGTTATGCGTTATGCGTTATGCGTTCTGCGTTGTGCGTTGTGCGTTGTGCGTTGTGCGTTGTGCGTTGTGCGTTGTGCGTTGTGCGTTGTGCGTTGTGCGTTGTGCGTTGTGCGTTGTGCGTTGTGCGTTGTGCGTTGTGCGTTAGGCGTTAGGCGTTGTGCGTTGTGCGTTGTGAGTTGTGCGTTGTGCGTTGTGCGTTGTGCGTTGTGCGTTGTGCGTTGTGCGTTATGGGCTATGCGTTATGCGTCATGTGTTATGACTTTTGCATTATGCGTCATGCGTTAAGCGTTATGCGTTATGCGTTGTGCGTTGTGCGTTGTGCGTTGTGCGTTGTGCGTTGTGCGTTGTGCGTTAGGCGTTAGGCGTTGTGCGTTGTGCGTTGTGAGTTGTGCGTTGTGCGTTGTGCGTTGTGCGTTGTGCGTTGTGCGTTGTGCGTTGTGCGTTATGGGCTATGCGTTATGCGTCATGCGTTATGACTTTTGCATTATGCGTCATGCGTTAAGCGTTATGCGTTATGCGTTATGCGTTATACGTTATGCGTTATGCGTTATGCGTTATGCGTTATGCGTTATGCGTTATGCGTTATGCGTTATGCGTTATGCGTTATGCGTTATGCGGTATGCGTTATGCGTTATGCGTTATGCGTTATGCGTTATGCGTTATGCGTTATGCGTTATGCGTTATGCGTTATGCGTTATGCGTTATGCGTTATGCGTTATGCGTTATGCGTTATGCGTTATGCGTTATGCGTTATGCGTTATGCGGTATGCGTTATGCGTTATGCGTTATGCGTTATGCGTTATGCGTTATGCGTTATGCGTTATGCGTCGTGCGTCGTGCGTTGTGCGTTGTGCGTTGTGCGTTGTGCGTTGTGCGTTGTGCGTTGTGCGTTGTGCGTTATGCGTTGTGCGTTGTGCGTTATGCATTGTGCGTTATGCGTTATGCGTTATGCGTTATGCGTTATGCGTTATGCGTTATGCGTTAAGCGTTATGCGTTATGCGTTATGCGTTGTGCGTTATGCGTTATGCGTTATGCGTTATGCGTTATGCGTTATGCGTTATGCGTTATGCGTTATGCGTTATGCGTTATGCGTTATGCGTTATGCGGTATGCGTTATGCGTTATGCGTTATGCGTTATGCGTTATGCGTTATGCGTTATGCGTTATGCGTTATGCGTTATGCGTCGTGCGTCGTGCGTTGTGCGTTGTGCGTTGTGCGTTGTGCGTTGTGCGTTGTGCGTTGTGCGTTATGCGTTGTGCGTTATGCATTGTGCGTTATGCGTTATGCGTTATGCGTTATGCGTTATGCGTTAAGCGTTATGCGTTAAGCGTTATGCGTTATGCGTTGTGCGTTGTGCGTTATGCGTTATGCGTTATGCGTTATGCGTTATGCGTTATGCGTTATGCGTTATGCGTTATGCGTTATGCGTTATGCGTTACGCGTTGTGCGTTGTGCGTTGTGCGTTGTTCGTTGTGCGTTGTGCGTTATGCGTTGTGCGTTATGCGTTATGCGTTAAGCGTTATGCGTTATGACTTTTGCATTATGCGTTATGCGTTATGCGTTATGCGTTATGCGTTATGCGTTATGCGTTATGCGTTATGCGTTATGCGTTATGCGTTATGCGTTATGCGTTATGCGTTATGCGTTATGCGTTATGCGTTATGCGTTATGCGTTATGCGTTATGCGTTATGCGTTATGCGTTATGCGTTATGCGTTCTGCGTTGTGCGTTGTGCGTTATGCGTTGTGCGTTGTGCGCTGTGCGTTGTGCGTTGTGCGTTGTGCGTTGTGCGTTGTGCGTTGTGCGTTGTGCGTTGTGCGTTGTGCGTTGTGCGTTGTGCGTTGTGCGTTGTGCGTTGTGCGTTGTGCGTTGTGCGTGATGTGTTATGCGTTGTGCGTTATGCGTTATGCGTTATGCGTTATGCGTTATGCGTTATGCGTTATGCGTTATGCGTTATGCGTTATGCGTTATGCGTTATGCGTTATGCGTTATGCGTTATGCGTTATGCGTTATGCGTTATGCGTTATGCGTTATGCGTTATGCGTTATGCGTTATGCGTTATGCGTTATGCGTTATGCGTTATGACTTTTGCATTATGCGTTATGCGTTATGCGTTATGCGTTGTGCGTTGTGCGTTGTGCGTTGTGCGTTGTGCGTTGTGCGTTGTGTGTTGTGCGTTGTGCGTTGTGCGTTGTGCGTTGTGCGCTGTGCGTTATGCGTTATGCGTTATGCGATATGCGTTATGCGTTATGCGTTACGCGTTACGCGTTATGCGTTATGCGTTATGCGTTATGCGTTATGCGTTATGCGTTATGCGTTATGCGTTATGCGTTATGCGTTATGCGTTATGCGTTATGCGTTATGCGTTATGCGTTATGCGTTATGCGTTATGCGTTGTGCGTTGTGCGTTGTGCGTTGTGCGTTGTGCGTTGTGCGTTGTGCGTTGTGCGTTGTGCGTTGTGCGTTGTGCGTTGTGCGTTGTGTGTTGTGCGTTATGCGTTATGCGTTGTGCGTTGTGCGTTGTGCGTTGTGCGTTGTGCGTTGTGCGTTGTGCGTTGTGCGTTGTGCGTTGTGCGTTGTGCGTTGTGCGTTGTGCGTTGTGCGTTGTGCGTTGTGCGTTGTGCGTTGTGCGTTGTGCGTTGTGCGTTAGGCGTTAGGCGTTGTGCGTTGTGCGTTGTGAGTTGTGCGTTGTGCGTTGTGCGTTGTGCGTTGTGCGTTATGGGCTATGCGTTATGCGTTATGCGTTATGACTTTTGCATTATTGCGTTATGCGTTAAGCGTTATGCGTTATGCGTTATGCGTTATACGTTATGCGTTATGCGTTATGCGTTATGCGTTATGCGTTATGCGTTATGCGTTATGCGTTATGCGTTATGCGTTATGCGTTATACGTTATGCGTTATACCTTATGCGTTATGCGTTATGCGTTATTTTTTTATGCGTTATGCGTTATGCGTTATGCGTTATGCGTTATGCGTTATGCGTTATGCGTTATGCGTTATGCGTTATGCGTTATGCGTTATGCGTTATGCGTTATGCGTTATGCGTTATGCGTTATGCGTTATGCGTTATGCGTTATGCGTTATGCGTTATGCGTTATGCGTTATGCGTTATGCGTTATGCGTTATGCGTTATGCGTTATGGGCTATGGGTTATGCGTTATGCGTTATGCGTTATGACTTTTGCATTATGCGTTATGCGTTAAGCGTTATGCGTTATGCGTTATGCGTTGTGCGTTATGCGTTGTGCGTTGTGCGTTGTGCGTTGTGCGTTGTGCGTTGTGCGTTGTGCGTTGTGAGTTGTGCGTTGTGCGTTGTGCGTTGTGCGTTGTGCGTTGTGCGTTGTGCGTTGTGTGTTGTGCGTTATGCGTTATGCGTTATGCGTTATGCGTTATGCGTTATGCGTTATGCGTTATGCGTTATGCGTTATGCGTTATGCGTTATGCGTTATGCGTTATGCGTTATGCGTTATGCGTTATGCGTTATGCGTTATGCGTTATGCGTTATGCGTTATGCGTTATGCGTTATGCGTTGTGCGTTGTGCGTTGTGCGTTGTGCGTTGTTCGTTGTGCGTTGTGCGTTATGCGTTGTGCGTTATGCGTTATGCGTTAAGCGTTATGCGTTATGACTTTTGCATTATGCGTTGTGCGTTATGCGTTATGCGTTATGCGTTATGCGTTATGCGTTATGCGTTATGCGTTATGCGTTATGCGTTATGCGTTATGCGTTATGCGTTATGTGTTATGCGTTATGCGTTATGCGTTATGCGTTATGCGTTATGCGTTATGACTTTTGCATTATGCGTTATGCGTTATGCGTTATGCGTTATGCGTTATGCGTTGTGCGTTGTGCGTTGTGCGTTGTGCGTTGTGCGTTGTGCGTTGTGCGTTGTGCGTTGTGCGTTGTGCGTTGTGCGTTGTGCGCTGTGCGTTATGCGTTATGCGTTATGCGATATGCGTTATGCGTTATGCGTTATGCGTTATGCGTTATGCGTTATGCGTTATGCGTTATGCGTTATGCGTTATGCGTTATGCGTTATGCGTTATGCGTTATGCGTTATGCGTTATTCGTTATGCGTTATGCGTTATGCGTTATGCGTTATGCGTTATGCGTTATGCGTTATGCGTTATGCGTTATGCGTTATGCGTTATGCGTTATGCGTTATGCGTTATGCGTTATGACTTTTGCATTATGCGTTATGCGTTATGCGTTATGCGTTATGCGTTATGCGTTATGCGTTATGCGTTGTGCGTTGTGCGTTGTGCGTTGTGCGTTGTGCGTTGTGAGTTGTGCGTTGTGCGTTGTGCGTTGTGCGTTGTGCGTTATGGGCTATGCGTTATGCGTTATGCGTTATGACTTTTGCATTATGCGTTATGCGTTAAGCGTTATGCGTTATGCGTTATGCGTTATACGTTATGCGTTATGCGTTATGCGTTATGCGTTATGCGTTATGCGTTATGCGTTATGCGTTATGCGTTATGCGTTATGCGTTATGCGTTATGCGTTATGCGTTATGCGTTATGCGTTATGCGTTATGTGTTATGCGTTATGCGTTATGCGTTATGCGTTATGACTTTTGCGTTATGCGTTATGCGTTATGCGTTATGCGTTATGACTTTTGCATTATGCGTTATGCGTTATGCGTTATGCGTTATGCGTTATGCGTTATGCGTTATGCGTTGTGCGGTGTGCGTTGTGCGTTGTGCGTTGTGCGTTGTGCGTTGTGTGTTGTGCGTTGTGCGTTGTGCGTTGTGCGTTGTGCGCTGTGCGTTATGCGTTATGCGTTATGCGATATGCGTTATGCGTTATGCGTTACGCGTTACGCGTTATGCGTTATGCGTTATGCGTTATGCGTTATGCGTTATGCGTTATGCGTTATGCGTTATGCGTTATGCGTTATGCGTTATGCGTTATGCGTTATGCGTTATGCGTTATGCGTTATGCGTTATGCGTTATGCGTTATGCGTTGTGCGTTGTGCGTTGTGCGTTGTGCGTTGTGCGTTGTGCGTTGTGCGTTGTGCGTTGTGCGTTGTGCGTTGTGCGTTGTGCGTTGTGCGTTGTGCGTTGTGCGTTGTGCGTTGTGCGTTGTGCGTTGTGCGTTGTGCGTTGTGCGCTGTGCGTTGTGCGTTGTGCGTTGTGCGCTGTGCGTTATGCGTTATGCGTTATGCGATATGCGTTATGCGTTATGCGTTACGCGTTATGCGTTATGCGTTATGCGTTATGCGTTATGCGTTATGCGTTATGCGTTATGCGTTATGCGTTATGCGTTATGCGTTATGCGTTATGCGTTATGCGTTGTGCGTTGTGCGTTGTGCGTTGTGCGTTGTGCGTTGTGCGTTGTGCGTTGTGCGTTGTGCGTTGTGCGTTGTGCGTTGTGCGTTGTGCGTTGTGCGTTGTGCGTTGTGTGTTGTGCGTTATGCGTTGTGCGTTGTGCGTTGTGCGTTGTGCGTTGTGCGTTGTGCGTTGTGCGTTGTGCGTTGTGCGTTGTGCGTTGTGCGTTGTGCGTTGTGCGTTGTGCGTTGTGCGTTGTGCGTTAGGCGTTAGGCGTTGTGCGTTGTGCGTTGTGAGTTGTGCGTTGTGCGTTGTGCGTTGTGCGTTGTGCGTTATGGGCTATGCGTTATGCGTTATGCGTTATGACTTTTGCATTATTGCGTTATGCGTTAAGCGTTATGCGTTATGCGTTATGCGTTATACGTTATGCGTTATGCGTTATGCGTTATGCGTTATGCGTTATGCGTTATGCGTTATGCGTTATGCGATATGCGTTATACGTTATGCGTTATACCTTATGCGTTATGCGTTATGCGTTATTTTTTTATGCGTTATGCGTTATGCGTTATGCGTTATGCGTTATGCGTTATGCGTTATGCGTTATGCGTTATGCGTTATGCGTTATGCGTTATGCGTTATGCGTTATGCGTTATGCGTTATGCGTTATGCGTTATGCGTTATGCGTCATGCGTTATGCGTTATGCGTTATGCGTTATGCGTTATGCGTTATGCGTTATGCGTTATGGGCTATGGGTTATGCGTTATGCGTTATGCGTTATGACTTTTGCATTATGCGTTATGCGTTAAGCGTTATGCGTTATGCGTTATGCGTTGTGCGTTATGCGTTGTGCGTTGTGCGTTGTGCGTTGTGCGTTGTGCGTTGTGCGTTGTGAGTTGTGCGTTGTGCGTTGTGCGTTGTGCGTTGTGCGTTGTGCGTTGTGCGTTGTGTGTTGTGCGTTATGCGTTATGCGTTATGCGTTATGCGTTATGCGTTATGCGTTATGCGTTATGCGTTATGCGTTATGCGTTATGCGTTATGCGTTATGCGTTATGCGTTATGCGTTATGCGTTATGCGTTATGCGTTATGCGTTATGCGTTATGCGTTATGCGTTATGCGTTATGCGTTATGCGTTATGCGTTATGCGTTATGCGTTATGCGTTATGCGTTATGCGTTGTGCGTTGTGCGTTGTGCGTTGTGCGTTGTTCGTTGTGCGTTGTGCGTTATGCGTTGTGCGTTATGCGTTATGCGTTAAGCGTTATGCGTTATGACTTTTGCATTATGCGTTGTGCGTTATGCGTTATGCGTTATGCGTTATGCGTTATGCGTTATGCGTTATGCGTTATGCGTTATGCGTTATGCGTTATGCGTTATGCGTTATGTGTTATGCGTTATGCGTTATGCGTTATGCGTTATGCGTTATGACTTTTGCATTATGCGTTATGCGTTATGCGTTATGCGTTATGCGTTATGCGTTGTGCGTTGTGCGTTGTGCGTTGTGCGTTGTGCGTTGTGCGTTGTGCGTTGTGCGTTGTGCGTTGTGCGTTGTGCGTTGTGCGTTGTGCGCTGTGCGTTATGCGTTATGCGTTATGCGATATGCGTTATGCGTTATGCGTTATGCGTTATGCGTTATGCGTTATGCGTTATGCGTTATGCGTTATGCGTTATGCGTTATGCGTTATGCGTTATGCGTTATGCGTTATGCGTTATGCGTTATGCGTTATTCGTTATGCGTTATGCGTTATGCGTTATGCGTTATGCGTTATGCGTTATGCGTTATGCGTTATGCGTTATGCGTTATGCGTTATGCGTTATGCGTTATGCGTTATGCGTTATGCGTTATGACTTTTGCATTATGCGTTATGCGTTATGCGTTATGCGTTATGCGTTATGCGTTATGCGTTATGCGTTGTGCGTTGTGCGTTGTGCGTTGTGCGTTGTGCGTTGTGCGTTGTGAGTTGTGCGTTGTGCGTTGTGCGTTGTGCGTTGTGCGTTATGGGCTATGCGTTATGCGTTATGCGTTATGACTTTTGCATTATGCGTTATGCGTTAAGCGTTATGCGTTATGCGTTATGCGTTATACGTTATGCGTTATGCGTTATGCGTTATGCGTTATGCGTTATGCGTTATGCGTTATGCGTTATGCGTTATGCGTTATGCGTTATGCGTTATGCGTTATGCGTTATGCGTTATGCGTTATGCGTTATGTGTTATGCGTTATGCGTTATGCGTTATGCGTTATGACTTTTGCGTTATGCGTTATGCGTTATGCGTTATGCGTTATGACTTTTGCATTATGCGTTATGCGTTATGCGTTATGCGTTATGCGTTATGCGTTATGCGTTATGCGTTGTGCGGTGTGCGTTGTGCGTTGTGCGTTGTGCGTTGTGCGTTGTGTGTTGTGCGTTGTGCGTTGTGCGTTGTGCGTTGTGCGCTGTGCGTTATGCGTTATGCGTTATGCGATATGCGTTATGCGTTATGCGTTACGCGTTACGCGTTATGCGTTATGCGTTATGCGTTATGCGTTATGCGTTATGCGTTATGCGTTATGCGTTATGCGTTATGCGTTATGCGTTATGCGTTATGCGTTATGCGTTATGCGTTATGCGTTATGCGTTATGCGTTGTGCGTTGTGCGTTGTGCGTTGTGCGTTGTGCGTTGTGCGTTGTGCGTTGTGCGTTGTGCGTTGTGCGTTGTGCGTTGTGCGTTGTGCGTTGTGCGTTGTGCGTTGTGCGTTGTGCGTTGTGCGTTGTGCGTTGTGCGTTGTGCGTTGTGCGTTGTGCGTTGTGCGTTGTGCGTTGTGCGTTGTGCGTTGTGCGTTGTGCGTTGTGCGTTGTGCGTTGTGCGTTGTGCGTTAGGCGTTAGGCGTTGTGCGTTGTGCGTTGTGAGTTGTGCGTTGTGCGTTGTGCGTTGTGCGTTGTGCGTTATGGGCTATGCGTTATGCGTTATGCGTTATGACTTTTGCATTATTGCGTTATGCGTTAAGCGTTATGCGTTATGCGTTATGCGTTATACGTTATGCGTTATGCGTTATGCGTTATGCGTTATGCGTTAAGCGTTATGCGTTATGCGTTGTGCGTTGTGCGTTATGCGTTATGCGTTATGCGTTATGCGTTATGCGTTATGCGTTATGCGTTATGCGTTATGCGTTACGCGTTGTGCGTTGTGCGTTGTGCGTTGTTCGTTGTGCGTTGTGCGTTATGCGTTGTGCGTTATGCGTTATGCGTTAAGCGTTATGCGTTATGACTTTTGCATTATGCGTTATGCGTTATGCGTTATGCGTTATGCGTTATGCGTTATGCGTTATGCGTTATGCGTTATGCGTTATGCGTTATGCGTTATGCGTTATGCGTTATGCGTTATGCGTTATGCGTTATGCGTTATGCGTTATGCGTTATGCGTTATGCGTTATGCGTTATGCGTTCTGCGTTGTGCGTTGTGCGTTATGCGTTGTGCGTTGTGCGCTGTGCGTTGTGCGTTGTGCGTTGTGCGTTGTGCGTTGTGCGTTGTGCGTTGTGCGTTGTGCGTTGTGCGTTGTGCGTTGTGCGTTGTGCGTTGTGCGTTGTGCGTTGTGCGTTGTGCGTTGTGCGTTGTGCGTTGTGCGTCATGTGTTATGCGTTGTGCGTTATGCGTTATGCGTTATGCGTTATGCGTTATGCGTTATGCGTTATGCGTTATGCGTTATGCGTTATGCGTTATGCGTTATGCGTTATGCGTTATGCGTTATGCGTTATGCGTTATGACTTTTGCATTATGCGTTATGCGTTATGACTTTTGCATTATGCGTTATGCGTTATGCGTTATGCGTTATGCGTTGTGCGTTGTGCGTTGTGCGTTGTGCGTTGTGCGTTGTGCGTTGTGTGTTGTGCGTTGTGCGTTGTGCGTTGTGCGTTGTGCGCTGTGCGTTATGCGTTATGCGTTATGCGATATGCGTTATGCGTTATGCGTTACGCGTTATGCGTTATGCGTTATGCGTTATGCGTTATGCGTTATGCGTTATGCGTTATGCGTTATGCGTTATGCGTTATGCGTTATGCGTTATGCGTTATGCGTTATGCGTTATGCGTTATGCGTTATGCGTTATGCGTTATGCGTTAAGCGTTATGCGTTATGCGTTATGCGTTATGCGTTATGCGTTATGCGTTATGCGTTATGCGTTATGCGTTATGCGTTATGCGTTATGCGTTATGCGTTATGCGTTATGCGTTATGCGTTATGCGTTATGCGTTACGCGTTACGCGTTATGCCTTATGCGTTATGCGTTATGCGTTACGCGTTACGCGTTATGCGTTATGCGTTATGCGTTATGCGTTATGCGTTATGCGTTATGCGTTATGCGTTATGCGTTATGCGTTATGCGTTATGCGTTATGCGTTATGCGTTGTGCGTTATGCGTTGTGCGTTGTGCGTTGTGCGTTGTGCGTTGTGCGCTGTGCGTTGTGCGTTGTGCGTTGTGCGTTGTGCGTTGTGCGTTGTGCGTTGTGCGTTGTGCGTTGTGCGTTGTGCGTTGTGCGTTGTGCGTTGTGCGTTGTGCGTTGTGCGTTGTGCGTTGTGCGTTGTGCGTTGTGCGTTGTGCGTTGTGCGTTGTGCGTTGTGCGTTGTGCGTTGTGCGTTGTGCGTTGTGCGTTAGGCGTTAGGCGTTGTGCGTTGTGCGTTGTGAGTTGTGCGTTGTGCGTTGTGCGTTGTGCGTTGTGCGTTATGGGCTATGCGTTATGCGTTATGCGTTATGACTTTTGCATTATTGCGTTATGCGTTAAGCGTTATGCGTTATGCGTTATGCGTTATACGTTATGCGTTATGCGTTATGCGTTATGCGTTATGCGTTAAGCGTTATGCGTTAAGCGTTATGCGTTATGCGTTGTGCGTTGTGCGTTATGCGTTATGCGTTATGCGTTATGCGTTATGCGTTATGCGTTATGCGTTATGCGTTACGCGTTGTGCGTTGTGCGTTGTGCGTTGGTCGTTGTGCGTTGTGCGTTATGCGTTGTGCGTTATGCGTTATGCGTTAAGCGTTATGCGTTATGACTTTTGCATTATGCGTTATGCGTTATGCGTTATGCGTTATGCGTTATGCGTTATGCGTTATGCGTTATGCGTTATGCGTTATGCGTTATGCGTTATGCGTTATGCGTTATGCGTTATGCGTTATGCGTTATGCGTTATGCGTTATGCGTTATGCGTTATGCGTTATGCGTTATGCGTTCTGCGTTGTGCGTTGTGCGTTGTGCGTTATGCGTTGTGCGTTGTGCGCTGTGCGTTGTGCGTTGTGCGTTGTGCGTTGTGCGTTGTGCGTTGTGCGTTGTGCGTTGTGCGTTGTGCGTTGTGCGTTGTGCGTTGTGCGTTGTGCGTTGTGCGTTGTGCGTTGTGCGTTGTGCGTTGTGCGTCATGTGTTATGCGTTGTGCGTTATGCGTTATGCGTTATGCGTTATGCGTTATGCGTTATGCGTTATGCGTTATGCGTTATGCGTTATGCGTTATGCGTTATGCGTTATGCGTTATGCGTTATGCGTTATGACTTTTGCATTATGCGTTATGCGTTATGACTTTTGCATTATGCGTTATGCGTTATGCGTTATGCGTTATGCGTTGTGCGTTGTGCGTTGTGCGTTGTGCGTTGTGCGTTGTGCGTTGTGTGTTGTGCGTTGTGCGTTGTGCGTTGTGCGTTGTGCGCTGTGCGTTATGCGTTATGCGTTATGCGATATGCGTTATGCGTTATGCGTTACGCGTTATGCGTTATGCGTTATGCGTTATGCGTTATGCGTTATGCGTTATGCGTTATGCGTTATGCGTTATGCGTTATGCGTTATGCGTTATGCGTTATGCGTTATGCGTTATGCGTTATGCGTTATGCGTTATGCGTTAAGCGTTATGCGTTATGCGTTATGCGTTATGCGTTATGCGTTATGCGTTATGCGTTATGCGTTATGCGTTATGCGTTATGCGTTATGCGTTATGCGTTATGCGTTATGCGTTATGCGTTATGCGTTACGCGTTACGCGTTATGCCTTATGCGTTATGCGTTATGCGTTATGCGTTATGCGTTGTGCGTTGTGCGTTGTGCGTTGTTCGTTGTGCGTTGTGCGTTGTGCGTTATGCGTTATGCGTTATGCGTTATGCGTTATGCGTTATGCGTTATGCGTTATGCGTTATGCGTTATGCGTTATGCGTTATGCGTTATGCGTTATGCGTTATGCGTTATGCGTTATGCGTTATGCGTTATGCGTTATGCGTTATGCGTTATGCGTTATGCGTTATGCGTTATGCGTTATGCGTTATGCGTTATGCGTTATGCGTTATGCGTTATGCGTTATGCGTTATGCGTTATGCGTTATGCGTTATGCGTTATGCGTTATGCGTTATGCGTTATGCGTTATGCGTTATGCGTTATGCGTTATGCGTTATGCGTTATGCGTTATGCGTTATGCGTTATGCGTTATGCGTTATGCGTTATGCGTTATGCGTTATGCGTTATGCGTTATGCGTTATGCGTTATGCGTTATGCGTTATGCGTTATGCGTTATGCGTTATGCGTTATGCGTTATGCGTTATGCGTTATGCGTTATGCGTTATGGGCTATGGGTTATGCGTTATGCGTTATGCGTTATGCGTTATGACTTTTGCATTATGCGTTATGCGTTAAGCGTTATGCGTTATGCGTTATGCGTTGTGCGTTATGCGTTGTGCGTTGTGCGTTGTGCGTTGTGCGTTGTGCGTTGTGCGTTGTGCGTTGTGAGTTGTGCGTTGTGCGTTGTGCGTTGTGCGTTGTGCGTTGTGCGTTGTGTGTTGTGCGTTATGCGTTATGCGTTATGCGTTATGCGTTATGCGTTATGCGTTATGCGTTATGCGTTATGCGTTATGCGTTATGCGTTATGCGTTATGCGTTATGCGTTATGCGTTATGCGTTATGCGTTATGCGTTATGCGTTATGCGTTATGCGTTATGCGTTATGCGTTATGCGTTATGCGTTGTGCGTTGTGCGTTGTGCGTTGTGCGTTGTTCGTTGTGCGTTGTGCGTTATGCGTTGTGCGTTATGCGTTATGCGTTAAGCGTTATGCGTTATGACTTTTGCATTATGCGTTGTGCGTTATGCGTTATGCGTTATGCGTTATGCGTTATGCGTTATGCGTTATGCGTTATGCGTTATGCGTTATGCGTTATGCGTTATGCGTTATGCGTTATGTGTTATGCGTTATGCGTTATGCGTTATGCGTTATGCGTTATGCGTTATGCGTTATGCGTTATGACTTTTGCATTATGCGTTATGCGTTATGCGTTATGCGTTATGCGTTATGCGTTGTGCGTTGTGCGTTGTGCGTTGTGCGTTGTGCGTTGTGCGTTGTGCGTTGTGCGTTGTGCGTTGTGCGTTGTGCGCTGTGCGTTATGCGTTATGCGTTATGCGATATGCGTTATGCGTTATGCGTTATGCGTTATGCGTTATGCGTTATGCGTTATGCGTTATGCGTTATGCGTTATGCGTTATGCGTTATGCGTTATGCGTTATGCGTTATGCGTTATGCGTTATGCGTTATGCGTTATGCGTTATGCGTTATGCGTTATGCGTTATGCGTTATGCGTTATGCGTTATGCGTTATGCGTTATGCGTTATGCGTTATGCGTTATGCGTTATGCGTTATGCGTTATGCGTTATGCGTTATGCGTTATGCGTTATGCGTTATGCGTTATGCGTTATGCGTTATGCGTTATGCGTTATGCGTTATGCGTTATGCGTTATGCGTTATGCGTTATGCGTTATGCGTTATGCGTTATGCGTTATGCGTTATGCGTTATGCGTTATGCGTTATGCGTTATGACTTTTGCATTATGCGTTATGCGTTATGCGTTATGCGTTATGCGTTATGCGTTATGCGTTATGCGTTATGCGTTGTGCGTTATGCGTTATGCGTTATGCGTTATGCGTTATGCGTTATGCGTTATGCGTTATGCGTTATGCGTTATGCGTTATGCGTTATGACTTTTGCATTATGCGTTATGCGTTATGCGTTATGCGTTATGCGTTATGCGTTATGCGTTATGCGTTGTGCGTTGTGCGTTGTGCGTTGTGCGTTATGCGTTATGCGTTATGCGTTATGACTTTTGCATTATGCGTTATGCGTTATGCGTTATGCGTTATGCGTTATGCGTTATGCGTTATGCGTTATGCGTTGTGCGTTGTGCGTTGTGCGTTGTGCGTTGTGCGTTGTGCGTTGTGAGTTGTGCGTTGTGCGTTGTGCGTTGTGCGTTGTGCGTTATGGGCTATGCGTTATGCGTTATGCGTTATGACTTTTGCATTATGCGTTATGCGTTAAGCGTTATGCGTTATGCGTTATGCGTTATGCGTTATGCGTTATGCGTTATGCGTTATGCGTTATGCGTTATGCGTTATGCGTTATGCGTTATGCGTTATGCGTTGTGCGTTGTGCGTTGTGCGTTGTGCGTTGTGAGTTGTGCGTTGTGCGTTGTGCGTTGTGCGTTGTGCGTTATGGGCTATGCGTTGTGCGTTATGCGTTATGCGTTATGCGTTATGCGTTATGCGTTATGCGTTATGCGTTATGCGTTATGCGTTATGCGTTATGCGTTATGCGTTATGCGTTATGCGTTATGCGTTATGCGTTATGCGTTATGCGTTATGCGTTATGCGTTATGCGTTATGCGTTGTGCGTTGTGCGTTGTGCGTTGTGCGTTGTGCGTTGTGCGTTGTGCGTTGTGCGTTGTGCGTTGTGCGTTGTGCGTTGTGCGTTGTGCGTTGTGCGTTGTGCGTTGTGCGTTGTGCGTTGTGCGTTGTGCGTTGTGCGTTGTGCGTTGTGCGCTGTGCGTTATGCGTTATGCGTTATGCGATATGCGTTATGCGTTATGCGTTATGCGTTATGCGTTATGCGTTATGCGTTATGCGTTATGCGTTATGCGTTATGCGTTATGCGTTATGCGTTATGACTTTTGCATTATGCGTTATGCGTTATGCGTTATGCGTTATGCGTTATGCGTTATGCGTTATGCGTTGTGCGTTGTGCGTTGTGCGTTGTGCGTTGTGCGTTGTGCGTTGTGCGTTGTGCGTTGTGAGTTGTGCGTTGTGCGTTGTGCGTTGTGCGTTGTGCGTTATGGGCTATGCGTTATGCGTTATGCGTTATGACTTTTGCATTATGCGTTATGCGTTAAGCGTTATGCGTTATGCGTTATGCGTTATGCGTTATGCGTTATGCGTTATGCGTTATGCGTTATGCGTTATGCGTTATGCGTTATGCGTTATGCGTTATGCGTTATGCGTTATGCGTTATGCGTTATGCGTTATGCGTTATGTGTTATGCGTTATGCGTTATGCGTTATGCGTTATGACTTTTGCGTTATGCGTTATGCGTTATGCGTTATGCGTTATGCGTTATGCGTTATGCGTTATGCGTTATGCATTATGCGTTATGCGTTGTGCGTTGTGCGTTGTGCGTTGTGCGTTGTGCGTTGTGCGTTGTGCGTTGTGCGTTGTGCGTTGTGCGTTGTGCGTTGTGCGTTGTGCGTTGTGCGTTGTGCGTTGTGCGTTGTGCGTTGTGCGTTGTGCGTTGTGCGTTGTGCGTTGTGCGCTGTGCGTTATGCGTTATGCGTTATGCGATATGCGTTATGCGTTATGCGTTATGCGTTATGCGTTATGCGTTATGCGTTATGCGTTATGCGTTATGCGTTATGCGTTATGCGTTATGCGTTATGCGTTATGCGTTATGCGTTATGCGTTATGCGTTATGCGTTATGCGTTATGCGTTATGCGTTATGCGTTATGCGTTATGCGTTATGCGTTATGCGTTATGCGTTATGCGTTATGCGTTATGCGTTATGCGTTATGCGTTATGCGTTATGCGTTATGCGTTATGCGTTATGCGTTATGCGTTATGCGTTATGCGTTATGCGTTATGCGTTATGCGTTATGCGTTATGCGTTATGCGTTATGCGTTATGCGTTATGCGTTATGCGTTATGCGTTATGCGTTATGCGTTATGCGTTATGCGTTATGCGTTATGCGTTATGCGTTATGCGTTATGCGTTATGCGTTATGCGTTATGACTTTTGCATTATGCGTTATGCGTTATGCGTTATGCGTTATGCGTTATGCGTTATGCGTTGTGCGTTGTGCGTTGTGCGTTGTGCGTTGTGCGTTGTGCGTTGTGAGTTGTGCGTTGTGCGTTGTGCGTTGTGCGTTGTGCGTTATGGGCTATGCGTTATGCGTTATGCGTTATGACTTTTGCATTATGCGTTATGCGTTAAGCGTTATGCGTTATGCGTTATGCGTTATGCGTTATACGTTATGCGTTATGCGTTATGCGTTATGCGTTATGCGTTATGCGTTATGCGTTATGCGTTATGCGTTATGCGTTATGCGTTATGCGTTATGCGTTATGCGTTATACGTTATGCGTTATACCTTATGCGTTATGCGTTATGCGTTATTTTTTTATGCGTTATGCGTTATGCGTTATGCGTTATGTGTTATGCGTTATGCGTTATGCGTTATGCGTTATGCGTTATGCGTTATGCGTTATGCGTTATGCGTTATGCGTTATGCGTTATGCGTTATGCGTTATGCGTTATGCGTTATGCGTTATGCGTTATGCGTTATGCGTTATGCGTTATGCGTTATGCGTTATGCGTTATGCGTTATGCGTTATGCGTTATGCGTTATGCGTTATGCGTTATGCGTTATGCGTTATGCGTTATGCGTTATGCGTTATGCGTTATGCGTTATGCGTTATGCGTTATGCGTTATGCGTTATGCGTTATGCGTTATGCGTTATGCGTTATGCGTTATGCGTTATGCGTTATGCGTTATGCGTTATGCGTTATGCGTTATGACTTTTGCATTATGCGTTATGCGATAAGCGTTATGCGTTATGCGTTATGCGTTGTGCGTTGTGCGTTGTGCGTTGTGCGTTGTGCGTTGTGCGTTGTGCGTTGTGCGTTGTGCGTTGTGCGTTGTGCGTTGTGGGTTGTGCGTTGTGCGTTGTGCGTTGTGCGTTAGGCGTTAGGCGTTGTGCGTTGTGCGTTGTGAGTTGTGCGTTGTGCGTTGTGCGTTGAGCGTTGTGCGTTGTGCGTTGTGCGTTGTGCGTTGTGCGTTGTGCGTTGTGCGTTATGCGTTGTGCGTTGTGCGTTATGCATTATGCGTTATGCGTTATGCGTTATGCGTTATGCGTTATGCGTTATGCGTTATGCGTTATGCGTTATGCGTTATGCGTTATGCGTTATGCGTTATGCGTTATGCGTTATGCGTTATGCGTTATGCGTTATGCGTTATGCGTTATGCGTTATGCGTTATGCGTTATGCGTTATGCGTTATGCGTTATGCGTTATGCGTTATGCGTTATGCGTTATGCGTTATGCGTTATGCGTTATGCGTTATGCGTTATGCGTTATGCGTTATGCGTTATGCGTTATGCGTTATGCGTTATGCGTTATGCGTTATGCGTTATGCGTTATGCGTTATGCGTTATGCGTTATGACTTTTGCGTTATGCGTTATGCGTTATGCGTTATGCGTTAAGCGTTATGCGTTATGACTTTTGCATTATGCGTTATGCGTTATGCGTTATGCGTTATGCGTTATGCGTTATGCGTTATGCGTTATGCGTTATGCGTTATGCGTTATGCGTTATGCATTATGCGTTATGCGTTATGCGTTATGCGTTATGCGTTATGCGTTATGCGTTGTGCGTTGTGCGTTGTGCGTTGTGCGTTGTGCGTTGTGCGTTGTGCGTTGTGCGTTATGCGTTGTGCGTTGTGCGTTATGCGTTGTGCGTTATGCGTTATGCGTTATGCGTTATGCGTTATGCGTTATGCGTTATGCGTTATGCGTTATGCGTTATGCGTTATGCGTTGTGCGTTGTGCGTTGTGCGTTGTGCGTTGTTCGTTGTGCGTTGTGCGTTGTGCGTTATGCGTTATGCGTTATGCGTTATGCGTTATGCGTTATGCGTTATGCGTTATGCGTTATGCGTTATGCGTTATGCGTTATGCGTTATGGGTGATGCGTTATGCGTTGTGCGTTGTGCGTTGTGCGTTGTGCGTTGTGCGTTGTGCGTTGTGCGTTGTGCGTTGTGCGTTGTGCGTTGTGCGTTGTGCGTTGTGCGTTGTGCGTTGTGCGTTGTGCGTTGTGCGTCATGCGTTATGCGTTGTGCGTTATGCGTTATGCGTTATGCGTTATGCGTTATGCGTTATGCGTTATGCGTTATGGGCTATGCGTTATGCGTTATACGTTATGCGTTATGACTTTTGCATTATGCGTTATGCGTTAAGCGTTATGCGTTATGCGTTGTGCGTTGTGCGCTGTGCGTTGTGCGTTGTGCGTTGTGCGTTGTGCGTTGTGCGTTGTGCGTTGTGCGTTGTGCGTTGTGCGTTGTGCGTTGTGCGTTGTGCGTTGTGCGTTGTGCGTTGTGCGTTGTGCGTTGTGCGTTGTGCGTTGTGCGTTGTGCGTTGTGCGTTAGGCGTTAGGCGTTGTGCGTTGTGCGTTGTGAGTTGTGCGTTGTGCGTTGTGCGTTGTGCGTTGTGCGTTATGGGCTATGCGTTATGCGTTATGCGTTATGACTTTTGCATTATTGCGTTATGCGTTAAGCGTTATGCGTTATGCGTTATGCGTTATACGTTATGCGTTATGCGTTATGCGTTATGCGTTATGCGTTAAGCGTTATGCGTTAAGCGTTATGCGTTATGCGTTGTGCGTTGTGCGTTATGCGTTATGCGTTATGCGTTATGCGTTATGCGTTATGCGTTATGCGTTATGCGTTACGCGTTGTGCGTTGTGCGTTGTGCGTTGGTCGTTGTGCGTTGTGCGTTATGCGTTGTGCGTTATGCGTTATGCGTTAAGCGTTATGCGTTATGACTTTTGCATTATGCGTTATGCGTTATGCGTTATGCGTTATGCGTTATGCGTTATGCGTTATGCGTTATGCGTTATGCGTTATGCGTTATGCGTTATGCGTTATGCGTTATGCGTTATGCGTTATGCGTTATGCGTTATGCGTTATGACTTTTGCGTTATGCGTTATGCGTTATGCGTTATGCGTTATGCGTTATGCGTTATGCGTTATGCGTTATGCATTATGCGTTATGCGTTGTGCGTTGTGCGTTGTGCGTTGTGCGTTGTGCGTTGTGCGTTGTGCGTTGTGCGTTGTGCGTTGTGCGTTGTGCGTTGTGCGTTGTGCGTTGTGCGTTGTGCGTTGTGCGTTGTGCGTTGTGCGTTGTGCGTTGTGCGTTGTGCGCTGTGCGTTATGCGTTATGCGTTATGCGATATGCGTTATGCGTTATGCGTTATGCGTTATGCGTTATGCGTTATGCGTTATGCGTTATGCGTTATGCGTTATGCGTTATGCGTTATGCGTTATGCGTTATGCGTTATGCGTTATGCGTTATGCGTTATGCGTTATGCGTTATGCGTTATGCGTTATGCGTTATGCGTTATGCGTTATGCGTTATGCGTTATGCGTTATGCGTTATGCGTTATGCGTTATGCGTTATGCGTTATGCGTTATGCGTTATGCGTTATGCGTTATGCGTTATGCGTTATGCGTTATGCGTTATGCGTTATGCGTTATGCGTTATGCGTTATGCGTTATGCGTTATGCGTTATGCGTTATGCGTTATGCGTTATGCGTTATGCGTTATGCGTTATGCGTTATGCGTTATGCGTTATGCGTTATGCGTTATGCGTTATGACTTTTGCATTATGCGTTATGCGTTATGCGTTATGCGTTATGCGTTATGCGTTATGCGTTGTGCGTTGTGCGTTGTGCGTTGTGCGTTGTGCGTTGTGCGTTGTGAGTTGTGCGTTGTGCGTTGTGCGTTGTGCGTTGTGCGTTATGGGCTATGCGTTATGCGTTATGCGTTATGACTTTTGCATTATGCGTTATGCGTTAAGCGTTATGCGTTATGCGTTATGCGTTATGCGTTATACGTTATGCGTTATGCGTTATGCGTTATGCGTTATGCGTTATGCGTTATGCGTTATGCGTTATGCGTTATGCGTTATGCGTTATGCGTTATGCGTTATGCGTTATACGTTATGCGTTATACCTTATGCGTTATGCGTTATGCGTTATTTTTTTATGCGTTATGCGTTATGCGTTATGCGTTATGTGTTATGCGTTATGCGTTATGCGTTATGCGTTATGCGTTATGCGTTATGCGTTATGCGTTATGCGTTATGCGTTATGCGTTATGCGTTATGCGTTATGCGTTATGCGTTATGCGTTATGCGTTATGCGTTATGCGTTATGCGTTATGCGTTATGCGTTATGCGTTATGCGTTATGCGTTATGCGTTATGCGTTATGCGTTATGCGTTATGCGTTATGCGTTATGCGTTATGCGTTATGCGTTATGCGTTATGCGTTATGCGTTATGCGTTATGCGTTATGCGTTATGCGTTATGCGTTATGCGTTATGCGTTATGCGTTATGCGTTATGCGTTATGCGTTATGCGTTATGCGTTATGACTTTTGCATTATGCGTTATGCGATAAGCGTTATGCGTTATGCGTTATGCGTTGTGCGTTGTGCGTTGTGCGTTGTGCGTTGTGCGTTGTGCGTTGTGCGTTGTGCGTTGTGCGTTGTGCGTTGTGCGTTGTGGGTTGTGCGTTGTGCGTTGTGCGTTGTGCGTTAGGCGTTAGGCGTTGTGCGTTGTGCGTTGTGAGTTGTGCGTTGTGCGTTGTGCGTTGAGCGTTGTGCGTTGTGCGTTGTGCGTTGTGCGTTGTGCGTTGTGCGTTGTGCGTTATGCGTTGTGCGTTGTGCGTTATGCATTATGCGTTATGCGTTATGCGTTATGCGTTATGCGTTATGCGTTATGCGTTATGCGTTATGCGTTATGCGTTATGCGTTATGCGTTATGCGTTATGCGTTATGCGTTATGCGTTATGCGTTATGCGTTATGCGTTATGCGTTATGCGTTATGCGTTATGCGTTATGCGTTATGCGTTATGCGTTATGCGTTATGCGTTATGCGTTATGCGTTATGCGTTATGCGTTATGCGTTATGCGTTATGCGTTATGCGTTATGCGTTATGCGTTATGCGTTATGCGTTATGCGTTATGCGTTATGCGTTATGCGTTATGCGTTATGCGTTATGACTTTTGCGTTATGCGTTATGCGTTATGCGTTATGCGTTAAGCGTTATGCGTTATGACTTTTGCATTATGCGTTATGCGTTATGCGTTATGCGTTATGCGTTATGCGTTATGCGTTATGCGTTATGCGTTATGCGTTATGCGTTATGCGTTATGCATTATGCGTTATGCGTTATGCGTTATGCGTTATGCGTTATGCGTTATGCGTTGTGCGTTGTGCGTTGTGCGTTGTGCGTTGTGCGTTGTGCGTTGTGCGTTGTGCGTTATGCGTTGTGCGTTGTGCGTTATGCGTTGTGCGTTATGCGTTATGCGTTATGCGTTATGCGTTATGCGTTATGCGTTATGCGTTATGCGTTATGCGTTATGCGTTATGCGTTGTGCGTTGTGCGTTGTGCGTTGTGCGTTGTTCGTTGTGCGTTGTGCGTTGTGCGTTATGCGTTATGCGTTATGCGTTATGCGTTATGCGTTATGCGTTATGCGTTATGCGTTATGCGTTATGCGTTATGCGTTATGGGTGATGCGTTATGCGTTGTGCGTTGTGCGTTGTGCGTTGTGCGTTGTGCGTTGTGCGTTGTGCGTTGTGCGTTGTGCGTTGTGCGTTGTGCGTTGTGCGTTGTGCGTTGTGCGTTGTGCGTTGTGCGTTGTGCGTCATGCGTTATGCGTTGTGCGTTATGCGTTATGCGTTATGCGTTATGCGTTATGCGTTATGCGTTATGCGTTATGGGCTATGCGTTATGCGTTATACGTTATGCGTTATGACTTTTGCATTATGCGTTATGCGTTAAGCGTTATGCGTTATGCGTTGTGCGTTGTGCGCTGTGCGTTGTGCGTTGTGCGTTGTGCGTTGTGCGTTGTGCGTTGTGCGTTGTGCGTTGTGCGTTGTGCGTTGTGCGTTGTGCGTTGTGCGTTGTGCGTTGTGCGTTGTGCGTTGTGCGTTGTGCGTTGTGCGTTGTGCGTTAGGCGTTAGGCGTTGTGCGTTGTGCGTTGTGAGTTGTGCGTTGTGCGTTGTGCGTTGTGCGTTGTGCGTTATGGGCTATGCGTTATGCGTTATGCGTTATGACTTTTGCATTATTGCGTTATGCGTTAAGCGTTATGCGTTATGCGTTATGCGTTATACGTTATGCGTTATGCGTTATGCGTTATGCGTTATGCGTTAAGCGTTATGCGTTAAGCGTTATGCGTTATGCGTTGTGCGTTGTGCGTTATGCGTTATGCGTTATGCGTTATGCGTTATGCGTTATGCGTTATGCGTTATGCGTTACGCGTTGTGCGTTGTGCGTTGTGCGTTGGTCGTTGTGCGTTGTGCGTTATGCGTTGTGCGTTATGCGTTATGCGTTAAGCGTTATGCGTTATGACTTTTGCATTATGCGTTATGCGTTATGCGTTATGCGTTATGCGTTATGCGTTATGCGTTATGCGTTATGCGTTATGCGTTATGCGTTATGCGTTATGCGTTATGCGTTATGCGTTATGCGTTATGCGTTATGCGTTATGCGTTATGCG
The DNA here is from genome assembly GCF_051020765.1 of Lasioglossum baleicum. Classification (NCBI taxonomy): domain Eukaryota; kingdom Metazoa; phylum Arthropoda; class Insecta; order Hymenoptera; family Halictidae; genus Lasioglossum; species Lasioglossum baleicum. The sequence goes on from NW_027469346.1 coordinate 26,857, forward strand.
TTATGCGTTATGCGTTCTGCGTTGTGCGTTGTGCGTTATGCGTTGTGCGTTGTGCGCTGTGCGTTGTGCGTTGTGCGTTGTGCGTTGTGCGTTGTGCGTTGTGCGTTGTGCGTTGTGCGTTGTGCGTTGTGCGTTGTGCGTTGTGCGTTGTGCGTTGTGCGTTGTGCGTTGTGCGTTGTGCGTTGTGCGTCATGTGTTATGCGTTGTGCGTTATGCGTTATGCGTTATGCGTTATGCGTTATGCGTTATGCGTTATGCGTTATGCGTTATGCGTTATGCGTTATGCGTTATGCGTTATGCGTTATGCGTTATGCGTTATGCGTTATGACTTTTGCATTATGCGTTATGCGTTATGACTTTTGCATTATGCGTTATGCGTTATGCGTTATGCGTTATGCGTTGTGCGTTGTGCGTTGTGCGTTGTGCGTTGTGCGTTGTGCGTTGTGTGTTGTGCGTTGTGCGTTGTGCGTTGTGCGTTGTGCGCTGTGCGTTATGCGTTATGCGTTATGCGATATGCGTTATGCGTTATGCGTTACGCGTTATGCGTTATGCGTTATGCGTTATGCGTTATGCGTTATGCGTTATGCGTTATGCGTTATGCGTTATGCGTTATGCGTTATGCGTTATGCGTTATGCGTTATGCGTTATGCGTTATGCGTTATGCGTTATGCGTTAAGCGTTATGCGTTATGCGTTATGCGTTATGCGTTATGCGTTATGCGTTATGCGTTATGCGTTATGCGTTATGCGTTATGCGTTATGCGTTATGCGTTATGCGTTATGCGTTATGCGTTATGCGTTACGCGTTACGCGTTATGCCTTATGCGTTATGCGTTATGCGTTATGCGTTATGCGTTGTGCGTTGTGCGTTGTGCGTTGTTCGTTGTGCGTTGTGCGTTGTGCGTTATGCGTTATGCGTTATGCGTTATGCGTTATGCGTTATGCGTTATGCGTTATGCGTTATGCGTTATGCGTTATGCGTTATGCGTTATGCGTTATGCGTTATGCGTTATGCGTTATGCGTTATGCGTTATGCGTTATGCGTTATGCGTTATGCGTTATGCGTTATGCGTTATGCGTTATGCGTTATGCGTTATGCGTTATGCGTTATGCGTTATGCGTTATGCGTTATGCGTTATGCGTTATGCGTTATGCGTTATGCGTTATGCGTTATGCGTTATGCGTTATGCGTTATGCGTTATGCGTTATGCGTTATGCGTTATGGGCTATGGGTTATGCGTTATGCGTTATGCGTTATGCGTTATGACTTTTGCATTATGCGTTATGCGTTAAGCGTTATGCGTTATGCGTTATGCGTTGTGCGTTATGCGTTGTGCGTTGTGCGTTGTGCGTTGTGCGTTGTGCGTTGTGCGTTGTGCGTTGTGAGTTGTGCGTTGTGCGTTGTGCGTTGTGCGTTGTGCGTTGTGCGTTGTGTGTTGTGCGTTATGCGTTATGCGTTATGCGTTATGCGTTATGCGTTATGCGTTATGCGTTATGCGTTATGCGTTATGCGTTATGCGTTATGCGTTATGCGTTATGCGTTATGCGTTATGCGTTATGCGTTATGCGTTATGCGTTATGCGTTATGCGTTATGCGTTATGCGTTATGCGTTGTGCGTTGTGCGTTGTGCGTTGTGCGTTGTTCGTTGTGCGTTGTGCGTTATGCGTTGTGCGTTATGCGTTATGCGTTAAGCGTTATGCGTTATGACTTTTGCATTATGCGTTGTGCGTTATGCGTTATGCGTTATGCGTTATGCGTTATGCGTTATGCGTTATGCGTTATGCGTTATGCGTTATGCGTTATGCGTTATGCGTTATGCGTTATGTGTTATGCGTTATGCGTTATGCGTTATGCGTTATGCGTTATGCGTTATGCGTTATGCGTTATGACTTTTGCATTATGCGTTATGCGTTATGCGTTATGCGTTATGCGTTATGCGTTGTGCGTTGTGCGTTGTGCGTTGTGCGTTGTGCGTTGTGCGTTGTGCGTTGTGCGTTGTGCGTTGTGCGTTGTGCGCTGTGCGTTATGCGTTATGCGTTATGCGATATGCGTTATGCGTTATGCGTTATGCGTTATGCGTTATGCGTTATGCGTTATGCGTTATGCGTTATGCGTTATGCGTTATGCGTTATGCGTTATGCGTTATGCGTTATGCGTTATGCGTTATGCGTTATGCGTTATGCGTTATGCGTTATGCGTTATGCGTTATGCGTTATGCGTTATGCGTTATGCGTTATGCGTTATGCGTTATGCGTTATGCGTTATGCGTTATGCGTTATGCGTTATGCGTTATGCGTTATGCGTTATGCGTTATGCGTTATGCGTTATGACTTTTGCATTATGCGTTATGCGTTATGCGTTATGCGTTATGCGTTATGCGTTATGCGTTATGCGTTATGCGTTGTGCGTTATGCGTTATGCGTTATGCGTTATGCGTTATGCGTTATGCGTTATGCGTTATGCGTTATGCGTTATGCGTTATGACTTTTGCATTATGCGTTATGCGTTATGCGTTATGCGTTATGCGTTATGCGTTATGCGTTATGCGTTGTGCGTTGTGCGTTGTGCGTTGTGCGTTATGCGTTATGCGTTATGCGTTATGACTTTTGCATTATGCGTTATGCGTTATGCGTTATGCGTTATGCGTTATGCGTTATGCGTTGTGCGTTGTGCGTTGTGCGTTGTGCGTTGTGCGTTGTGCGTTGTGCGTTGTGCGTTGTGAGTTGTGCGTTGTGCGTTGTGCGTTGTGCGTTGTGCGTTATGGGCTATGCGTTATGCGTTATGCGTTATGACTTTTGCATTATGCGTTATGCGTTAAGCGTTATGCGTTATGCGTTATGCGTTATGCGTTATGCGTTATGCGTTATGCGTTATGCGTTATGCGTTATGCGTTATGCGTTATGCGTTATGCGTTGTGCGTTGTGCGTTGTGCGTTGTGCGTTGTGAGTTGTGCGTTGTGCGTTGTGCGTTGTGCGTTGTGCGTTATGGGCTATGCGTTGTGCGTTATGCGTTATGCGTTATGCGTTATGCGTTATGCGTTATGCGTTATGCGTTATGCGTTATGCGTTATGCGTTATGCGTTATGCGTTATGCGTTATGCGTTATGCGTTATGCGTTATGCGTTATGCGTTATGCGTTGTGCGTTGTGCGTTGTGCGTTGTGCGTTGTGCGTTGTGCGTTGTGCGTTGTGCGTTGTGCGTTGTGCGTTGTGCGTTGTGCGTTGTGCGTTGTGCGTTGTGCGTTGTGCGTTGTGCGTTGTGCGTTGTGCGTTGTGCGTTGTGCGTTGTGCGCTGTGCGTTATGCGTTATGCGTTATGCGATATGCGTTATGCGTTATGCGTTATGCGTTATGCGTTATGCGTTATGCGTTATGCGTTATGCGTTATGCGTTATGCGTTATGCGTTATGCGTTATGCGTTATGCGTTATGACTTTTGCATTATGCGTTATGCGTTATGCGTTATGCGTTATGCGTTATGCGTTATGCGTTATGCGTTGTGCGTTGTGCGTTGTGCGTTGTGCGTTGTGCGTTGTGCGTTGTGAGTTGTGCGTTGTGCGTTGTGCGTTGTGCGTTGTGCGTTATGGGCTATGCGTTATGCGTTATGCGTTATGACTTTTGCATTATGCGTTATGCGTTAAGCGTTATGCGTTATGCGTTATGCGTTATGCGTTATGCGTTATGCGTTATGCGTTATGCGTTATGCGTTATGCGTTATGCGTTATGCGTTATGCGTTATGCGTTATGCGTTATGCGTTATGCGTTATGCGTTATGTGTTATGCGTTATGCGTTATGCGTTATGCGTTATGACTTTTGCGTTATGCGTTATGCGTTATGCGTTATGCGTTATGCGTTATGCGTTATGCGTTATGCGTTATGCATTATGCGTTATGCGTTGTGCGTTGTGCGTTGTGCGTTGTGCGTTGTGCGTTGTGCGTTGTGCGTTGTGCGTTGTGCGTTGTGCGTTGTGCGTTGTGCGTTGTGCGTTGTGCGTTGTGCGTTGTGCGTTGTGCGTTGTGCGTTGTGCGCTGTGCGTTATGCGTTATGCGTTATGCGATATGCGTTATGCGTTATGCGTTATGCGTTATGCGTTATGCGTTATGCGTTATGCGTTATGCGTTATGCGTTATGCGTTATGCGTTATGCGTTATGCGTTATGCGTTATGCGTTATGCGTTATGCGTTATGCGTTATGCGTTATGCGTTATGCGTTATGCGTTATGCGTTATGCGTTATGCGTTATGCGTTATGCGTTATGCGTTATGCGTTATGCGTTATGCGTTATGCGTTATGCGTTATGCGTTATGCGTTATGCGTTATGCGTTATGCGTTATGCGTTATGCGTTATGCGTTATGCGTTATGCGTTATGCGTTATGCGTTATGCGTTATGCGTTATGCGTTATGCGTTATGCGTTATGCGTTATGCGTTATGCGTTATGCGTTATGCGTTATGACTTTTGCATTATGCGTTATGCGTTATGCGTTATGCGTTATGCGTTATGCGTTATGCGTTGTGCGTTGTGCGTTGTGCGTTGTGCGTTGTGCGTTGTGCGTTGTGAGTTGTGCGTTGTGCGTTGTGCGTTGTGCGTTGTGCGTTATGGGCTATGCGTTATGCGTTATGCGTTATGACTTTTGCATTATGCGTTATGCGTTAAGCGTTATGCGTTATGCGTTATGCGTTATGCGTTATGCGTTATACGTTATGCGTTATGCGTTATGCGTTATGCGTTATGCGTTATGCGTTATGCGTTATGCGTTATGCGTTATGCGTTATGCGTTATGCGTTATGCGTTATGCGTTATACGTTATGCGTTATACCTTATGCGTTATGCGTTATGCGTTATTTTTTTATGCGTTATGCGTTATGCGTTATGCGTTATGTGTTATGCGTTATGCGTTATGCGTTATGCGTTATGCGTTATGCGTTATGCGTTATGCGTTATGCGTTATGCGTTATGCGTTATGCGTTATGCGTTATGCGTTATGCGTTATGCGTTATGCGTTATGCGTTATGCGTTATGCGTTATGCGTTATGCGTTATGCGTTATGCGTTATGCGTTATGCGTTATGCGTTATGCGTTATGCGTTATGCGTTATGCGTTATGCGTTATGCGTTATGCGTTATGCGTTATGCGTTATGCGTTATGCGTTATGCGTTATGCGTTATGCGTTATGCGTTATGCGTTATGCGTTATGCGTTATGCGTTATGCGTTATGACTTTTGCATTATGCGTTATGCGATAACCGTTATGCGTTATGCGTTATGCGTTGTGCGTTGTGCGTTGTGCGTTGTGCGTTGTGCGTTGTGCGTTGTGCGTTGTGCGTTGTGCGTTGTGCGTTGTGGGTTGTGCGTTGTGCGTTGTGCGTTGTGCGTTAGGCGTTAGGCGTTGTGCGTTGTGCGTTGTGAGTTGTGCGTTGTGCGTTGTGCGTTGAGCGTTGTGCGTTGTGCGTTGTGCGTTGTGCGTTGTGCGTTGTGCGTTGTGCGTTATGCGTTGTGCGTTGTGCGTTATGCATTATGCGTTATGCGTTATGCGTTATGCGTTATGCGTTATGCGTTATGCGTTATGCGTTATGCGTTATGCGTTATGCGTTATGCGTTATGCGTTATGCGTTATGCGTTATGCGTTATGCGTTATGCGTTATGCGTTATGCGTTATGCGTTATGCGTTATGCGTTATGCGTTATGCGTTATGCGTTATGCGTTATGCGTTATGCGTTATGCGTTATGCGTTATGCGTTATGACTTTTGCGTTATGCGTTATGCGTTATGCGTTATGCGTTAAGCGTTATGCGTTATGACTTTTGCATTATGCGTTATGCGTTATGCGTTATGCGTTATGCGTTATGCGTTATGCGTTATGCGTTATGCGTTATGCGTTATGCGTTATGCGTTATGCATTATGCGTTATGCGTTATGCGTTATGCGTTATGCGTTATGCGTTATGCGTTGTGCGTTGTGCGTTGTGCGTTGTGCGTTGTGCGTTGTGCGTTGTGCGTTGTGCGTTGTGCGTTATGCGTTGTGCGTTGTGCGTTATGCGTTGTGCGTTATGCGTTATGCGTTATGCGTTATGCGTTATGCGTTATGCGTTATGCGTTATGCGTTATGCGTTATGCGTTGTGCGTTGTGCGTTGTGCGTTGTGCGTTGTTCGTTGTGCGTTGTGCGTTGTGCGTTATGCGTTATGCGTTATGCGTTATGCGTTATGCGTTATGCGTTATGCGTTATGCGTTATGCGTTATGCGTTATGCGTTATGGGTGATGCGTTATGCGTTGTGCGTTGTGCGTTGTGCGTTGTGCGTTGTGCGTTGTGCGTTGTGCGTTGTGCGTTGTGCGTTGTGCGTTGTGCGTTGTGCGTTGTGCGTTGTGCGTTGTGCGTTGTGCGTTGTGCGTTGTGCGTTGTGCGTCATGCGTTATGCGTTGTGCGTTATGCGTTATGCGTTATGCGTTATGCGTTATGCGTTATGCGTTATGCGTTATGGGCTATGCGTTATGCGTTATACGTTATGCGTTATGACTTTTGCATTATGCGTTATGCGTTAAGCGTTATGCGTTATGCGTTGTGCGTTGTGCGCTGTGCGTTGTGCGTTGTGCGTTGTGCGTTGTGCGTTGTGCGTTGTGCGTTGTGCGTTGTGCGTTGTGCGTTGTGCGTTGTGCGTTGTGCGTTGTGCGTTGTGCGTTGTGCGTTGTGCGTTGTGCGTTGTGCGTTGTGCGTTGTGCGTTGTGCGTTAGGCGTTAGGCGTTGTGCGTTGTGCGTTGTGCGTTGTGCGTTGTTCGTTGTGCGTTGTGCGTTGTGCGTTGTGCGTTGTGCGTTGTGCGTTGTGCGTTGTGCGTTGTGCGTTGTGCGTTATGCGTTGTGCGTTATGCGTTGTGCGTTGTGCGTTGTGCGTTGTGCGTTATGCGTTGTGCGTTATGCGTTGTGCGTTATGCGTTATGCGTTAAGCGTTATGCGTTATGCGTTATGAGTTATGCGTTATGCGTTATGGGCTATGCGTTATGCGTTATGGGCTATGCGTTATGCGTTATACGTTATGCGTTATGACTTCTGCATTATGCGTCATGCGTTAAGCGTTATGCGTTATGCGTTGTGCGTTGTGCGCTGTGCGTTGTGCGTTGTGCGTTAGGCGTTAGGCGTTGTGCGTTGTGCGTTGTGCGTTGTGCGTTGTTCGTTGTGCGTTGTGCGTTGTGCGTTGTGCGTTGTGCGTTGTGCGTCGTGCGTCGTGCGTTATACGTTATGCGTTATGACTTCTGCATTATGCGTCATGCGTTAAGCGTTATGCGTTATGCGTTGTGCGTTGTGCGCTGTGCGTTGTGCGTTGTGCGTTAGGCGTTAGGCGTTGTGCGTTATGCGTTATGCGTTATGCGTTATGCGTTATGAGTTATGCGTTATGCGTTATGGGCTATGCGTTATGCGTTATACGTTATGCGTTATGACTTCTGCATTATGCGTCATGCGTTAAGCGTTATGCGTTATGCGTTGTGCGTTGTGCGCTGTGCGTTGTGCGTTGTGCGTTAGGCGTTAGGCGTTGTGCGTTGTGCGTTGTGCGTTGTGCGTTGTTCGTTGTGCGTTGTGCGTTGTGCGTTGTGCGTTGTGCGTTGTGCGTCGTGCGTCGTGCGTTGTGCGTTGTGCGTTGTGCGTTGTGCGTTGTGCGTTGTGCGTTGTGCGTTGTGCGTTGTGCGTCGTGCGTTATGCGTTGTGCGTTATGCGTTGTGCGTTGTGCGTTGTGCGTTATGCGTTATGCGTTGTGCGTTGTGCGTTGTGCGTTGTGCGTTGTGCGTTGTGCGTTGTGCGTTGTGCGTTGTGCGTTGTGCGTTATGCGTTGTGCGTTGTGCGTTATGCGTTGTGCGTTATGCGTTATGCGTTATGCGTTATGCGTTATGCGTTATGCGTTATGCGTTATGCGTTATGCGTTGTGCGTTGTGCGTTGTGCGTTGTGCGTTGTTCGTTGTGCGTTGTGCGTTGTGCGTTATGCGTTATGCGCTATGCGTTATGCGTTATGCGTTATGCGTTATGCGTTATGCGTTATGCGTTATGCGTTATGCGTTATGCGTTATGCGTTATGGGTGATGCGTTATGCGTTGTGCGTTGTGCGTTGTGCGTTGTGCGTTGTGCGTTGTGCGTTGTGCGTTGTGCGTTGTGCGTTGTGCGTTGTGCGTTGTGCGTTGTGCGTTGTGCGTTGTGCGTTGTGCGTCATGCGTTATGCGTTGTGCGTTATGCGTTATGCGTTATGCGTTATGCGTTATGCGTTATGCGTTATGCGTTATGCGTTATGCGTTATGGGCTATGCGTTATGCGTTATACGTTATGCGTTATGACTTTTGCATTATGCGTTATGCGTTAAGCGTTATGCGTTATGCGTTGTGCGTTGTGCGCTGTGCGTTGTGCGTTGTGCGTTGTGCGTTGTGCGTTGTGCGTTGTGCGTTGTGCGTTGTGCGTTGTGCGTTGTGCGTTGTGCGTTGTGCGTTGTGCGTTGTGCGTTGTGCGTTGTGCGTTAGGCGTTAGGCGTTGTGCGTTGTGCGTTGTGCGTTGTGCGTTGTTCGTTGTGCGTTGTGCGTTGTGCGTTGTGCGTTGTGCGTTATGCGTTGTGCGTTATGCGTTATGCGTTAAGCGTTATGCGTTATGCGTTATGAGTTATGCGTTATGCGTTATGGGCTATGCGTTATGCGTTATGGGCTATGCGTTATGCGTTATACGTTATGCGTTATGACTTCTGCATTATGCGTCATGCGTTAAGCGTTATGCGTTATGCGTTGTGCGTTGTGCGCTGTGCGTTGTGCGTTGTGCGTTAGGCGTTAGGCGTTGTGCGTTGTGCGTTGTGCGTTGTGCGTTGTTCGTTGTGCGTTGTGCGTTGTGCGTTGTGCGTTGTGCGTTGTGCGTCGTGCGTCGTGCGTTATACGTTATGCGTTATGACTTCTGCATTATGCGTCATGCGTTAAGCGTTATGCGTTATGCGTTGTGCGTTGTGCGCTGTGCGTTGTGCGTTGTGCGTTAGGCGTTAGGCGTTGTGCGTTATGCGTTATGCGTTATGCGTTATGCGTTATGAGTTATGCGTTATGCGTTATGGGCTATGCGTTATGCGTTATACGTTATGCGTTATGACTTCTGCATTATGCGTCATGCGTTAAGCGTTATGCGTTATGCGTTGTGCGTTGTGCGCTGTGCGTTGTGCGTTGTGCGTTAGGCGTTAGGCGTTGTGCGTTGTGCGTTGTGCGTTGTGCGTTGTTCGTTGTGCGTTGTGCGTTGTGCGTTGTGCGTTGTGCGTTGTGCGTCGTGCGTCGTGCGTTGTGCGTTGTGCGTTGTGCGTTGTGCGTTGTGCGTTGTGCGTTGTGCGTTGTGCGTTGTGCGTTGTGCGTCGTGCGTTATGCGTTGTGCGTTATGCGTTGTGCGTTGTGCGTTGTGCGTTATGCGTTGTGCGTTATGCGTTGTGCGTTATGCGTTATGCGTTAAGCGTTATGCGTTATGACTTTTGCATTATGCGTTATGCGTTATGCGTTATGCGTTATGCGTTATGCGTTATGCGTTATGCGTTATGCGTTATGCGTTATGACTTTTGCGTTATGCGTTATGCGTTGTGCGTTGTGCGTTATGCGTTATGCGTTATGCGTTATGCGTTATGCGTTATGCGTTATGCGTTATGACTTTTGCGTTATGCGTTATGCGTTATGCGTTATGCGTTATGCGTTATGCGATATGCGTTATGCGTTATGCGTTATGCGTTATGACTTTTGCGTTATGCGTTATGCGTTATGCGTTATGCGTTGTGCGTTGTGCGTTATGCGTTATGCGTTATGCGTTATGCTTTATGCGTTATGCGTTATGCGTTATGCGTTATGCGTTATGCGTTATGCGTTATGCGTTATGCGTTGTGCGTTATGCGTTATGCGTTATGCGGTATGCGTTATGCGTTATGCGTTATGCGTTATGCGTTATGCGTAATGCGTTATGCGTTATGCGTTATGCGTTATGCGTTGTGCGTTGTGCGTTATGCATTGTGCGTTATGCGTTATGCGTTATGCGTTATGCGTTATGCGTTATGCGTTATGCGTTATGCGTTATGCGTTGTGCGTTGTGCGTTATGCATTGTGCGTTATGCGTTATGCGTTATGCGTTATGCGTTATGCGTTATGCGTTATGCGTTATGCGTTATGCGTTATGCGTTATGCGTTATGCGTTAAGCGTTATGCGTTATGCGTTATGCGTTGTGCGTTATGCGTTATGCGTTATGCGTTATGCGTTGTGCGTTGTGCGTTGTGCGTTGTGCGTTGTGCGTTGTTCGTTGTGCGTTTTGCGTTGTGCGTTATGCGTTATGCGTTATGCGTTATGCGTTATGCGTTATGCGTTGTGCGTTATGCGTTGTGCGTTGTGCGTTGTGCGTTGTGCGTTATGCGTTGTGCGTTATGCGTTGTGCGTTGTGCGTTGTGCGTTGTGCGTTATGCGTTGTGCGTTATGCGTTGTGCGTTATGCGTTATGCGTTAAGCGTTATGCGTTATGACTTTTGCATTATGCGTTATGCGTTATGCGTTATGCGTTATGCGTTATGCGTTATGCGTTATGCGTTATGCGTTATGCGTTATGCGTTATGCGTTATGCGTTATGCGTTGTGCGTTATGCGTTGTGCGTTGTGCGCTGTGCGTTGTGCGTTGTGCGTTGTGCGTTGTGCGTTGTGCGTTGTGCGTTGTGCGTTGTGCGTTGTGCGTTGTGCGTCGTGCGTTGTGCGTTGTGCGTTGTGCGTCATGTGTTATGCGTTATGCGTTATGCGTTATGCGTTATGCGTTATGCGTTATGCGTTATGCGTTATGCGTTATGCGTTATGCGTTATGCGTTATGCGTTATGCGTTATGCGTTATGCGTTATGCGTTATGCGTTATGGGCTATGCGTTATGCGTTATACGTTATGCGTTATGACTTTTGCATTATGCGTCATGCGTTAAGCGTTATGCGTTATGCGTTGTGCGTTGTGCGCTGTGCGTTGTGCGTTGTGCGTTGTGCGTTGTGCGTTGTGCGTCGTGCGTCGTGCGTCGTGCGTTGTGCGTTGTGCGTTGTGCGTTGTGCGTTGTGCGTTGTGCGTTGTGCGTCGTGCGTTATGCGTTGTGCGTTATGCGTTGTGCGTTGTGCGTTGTGCGTTATGCGTTGTGCGTTATGCGTTGTGCGTTATGCGTTATGCGTTAAGCGTTATGCGTTATGACTTTTGCATTATGCGTTATGCGTTATGCGTTATGCGTTATGCGTTATGCGTTATGCGTTATGCGTTATGCGTTATGCGTTTTGCGTTATGCGTTATGCGTTATGCGTTATGCGTTATGCGTTATGCGTTATGACTTTTGCGTTATGCGTTATGCGTTATGCGTTGTGCGTTGTGCGTTATGCGTTATGCGTTATGCGTTATGCGTTATGCGTTATGCGTTATGCGTTATGCGTTATGCGTTATGCGTTATGCGTTATGCGTTATGACTTTTGCGTTATGCGTTATGCGTTATGCGTTGTGCGTTATGCGTTATGCGTTATGCGGTATGCGTTATGCGTTATGCGTTATGCGTTATGCGTTATGCGTAATGCGTTATGCGTTATGCATTATGCGTTATGCGTTATGCGTTATGCGTTATGACTTTTGCGTTATGCGTTATGCGTTATGCGTTATGCGTTATGCGTTATGCGTTATGCGTTATGCGTTATGGGCTATGCGTTATGCGTTATACGTTATGCGTTATGACTTTTGCATTATGCGTCATGCGTTAAGCGTTATGCGTTATGCGTTGTGCGTTGTGCGCTGTGCGTTGTGCGTTGTGCGTTGTGCGTTGTGCGTTGTGCGTCGTGCGTCGTGCGTCGTGCGTTGTGCGTTGTGCGTTGTGCGTTGTGCGTTGTGCGTTGTGCGTTGTGCGTCGTGCGTTATGCGTTGTGCGTTATGCGTTGTGCGTTGTGCGTTGTGCGTTATGCGTTGTGCGTTATGCGTTGTGCGTTATGCGTTATGCGTTAAGCGTTATGCGTTATGACTTTTGCATTATGCGTTATGCGTTATGCGTTATGCGTTATGCGTTATGCGTTATGCGTTATGCGTTATGCGTTATGCGTTTTGCGTTATGCGTTATGCGTTATGCGTTATGCGTTATGCGTTATGCGTTATGACTTTTGCGTTATGCGTTATGCGTTATGCGTTGTGCGTTGTGCGTTATGCGTTATGCGTTATGCGTTATGCGTTATGCGTTATGCGTTATGCGTTATGCGTTATGCGTTATGCGTTATGCGTTATGCGTTATGCGTTATGACTTTTGCGTTATGCGTTATGCGTTGTGCGTTATGCGTTATGCGTTATGCGTTATGCGGTATGCGTTATGCGTTATGCGTTATGCGTTATGCGTTATGCGTAATGCGTTATGCGTTATGCATTATGCGTTATGCGTTATGCGTTATGCGTTATGCGTTATGCGTTATGCGTTATGCGTTATGCGTTATGCGTTATGCGTTATGCGTTATGCGTAATGCGTTATGCGTTATGCATTATGCGTTATGCGTTATGCGTTATGCGTTATGCGTTATGCGTTATGCGTTATGCGTTATGCGTTATGCGTTATGCGTTGTGCGTTATGCGTTATGCGTTATGCGTTATGCGTTATGCGTTATGCGTTATGCGTTATGTGTTATGCGTTATGCGTTATGCGTTATGCGTTATGACTTTTGCGTTATGCGTTATGCGTTATGCGTTATGCGTTATGCGTTATGCGTTATGCGTTATGCGTTATGCGTTATGCGTTATGCGTTATGCGTTATGCGTTATGCGTTATGCGTTATGCGTTATGCGTTATGCGTTATGACTTTTGCATTATGCGTTATGCGTTATGCGTTATGCGTTATGCGTTATGCGTTATGCGTTGTGCGTTGTGCGTTGTGCGTTGTGCGTTGTGCGTTGTGCGTTGTGAGTTGTGCGTTGTGCGTTGTGCGTTGTGCGTTGTGCGTTATGGGCTATGCGTTATGCGTTATGCGTTATGACTTTTGCATTATGCGTTATGCGTTAAGCGTTATGCGTTATGCGTTGTGCGTTATGCGTTATGCGTTATGCGTTATGCGTTATGCGTTATGTGTTATGCGTTATGCGTTATGCGTTATGCGTTATGCGTTATGCGTTATGCGTTATGCGTTATGCGTTATGCGTTATGCGTTATGCGTTATGACTTTTGCATTATGCGTTATGCGTTATGCGTTATGCGTTATGCGTTATGCGTTATGCGTTATGCGTTATGCGTTATGCGTAATGCGTTATGCGTTATGCGTTATGCGTTATGCGTTATGCGTTATGCGTTATGCGTTATGCGTTATGCGTTATGCGTTATGCGTTATGCGTTATGCGTTGTGCGTTATGCGTTATGCGTTATGCGTTATGCGTTATGCGTTATGCGTTATGCGTTATGCGTTATGCGTTATGACTTTTGCATTATGCGTTATGCGTTATGCGTTATGCGTTATGCGTTATGCGTTATGCGTTATGCGTTATGCGTTATGCGTTATGCGTTGTGCGTTGTGCGTTGTGCGTTGTGCGTTGTGCGTTGTGCGTTGTGCGTTGTGCGTTGTGCGTTGTGCGTTGTGCGTTGTGCGTTGTGCGTTGTGCGTTGTGCGTTGTGCGCTGTGCGTTGTGCGTTATGCGTTATGCGATATGCGTTATGCGTTATGCGTTATGCGTTATGCGTTATGCGTTATGCGTTATGCGTTATGCGTTATGCGTTATGCGTTATGCGTTATGCGTTATGCGTTATGCGTTATGCGTTATGCGTTATGCGTTATGCGTTATGCGTTATGCGTTATGCGTTATGCGTTATGCGTTATGCGTTATGCGTTATGCGTTATGCGTTATGCGTTATGCGTTATGCGTTATGCGTTATGCGTTATGCGTTATGCGTTATGCGTTATGCGTTATGCGTTATGCGTTATGCGTTATGCGTTATGCGTTATGCGTTATGCGTTATGCGTTATGCGTTATGCGTTATGCGTTATGCGTTATGCGTTATGCGTTATGCGTTATGCGTTATGCGTTATGCGTTATGCGTTATGCGTTATGCGTTATGACTTTTGCATTATGCGTTATGCGTTATGCGTTATGCGTTACGCGTTATGCGTTATGCGTTGTGCGTTGTGCGTTGTGCGTTGTGCGTTGTGCGTTGTGCGTTGTGAGTTGTGCGTTGTGCGTTGTGCGTTGTGCGTTGTGCGTTATGGGCTATGCGTTATGCGTTATGCGTTATGACTTTTGCATTATGCGTTATGCGTTAAGCGTTATGTGCTATGCGTTATGCGTTATGCGTTATACGTTATGCGTTATGCGTTATGCGTTATGCGTTATGCGTTATGCGTTATGCGTTATGCGTTATACGTTATGCGTTATGCGTTAAGCGTTATGCGTTATGACTTTTGCATTATGCGTTATGCGTTATGCGTTATGCGTTATGCGTTATGCGTTATGCGTTATGCGTTATGCGTTATGCGTTATGCGTTATGCGTTATGCGTTATGCGTTGTGCGTTATGCGTTGTGCGTTGTGCGCTGTGCGTTGTGCGTTGTGCGTTGTGCGTTGTGCGTTGTGCGTTGTGCGTTGTGCGTTGTGCGTTGTGCGTTGTGCGTTGTGCGTTGTGCGTTGTGCGTTGTGCGTTGTGCGTCATGTGTTATGCGTTATGCGTTATGCGTTATGCGTTATGCGTTATGCGTTATGCGTTATGCGTTATGCGTTATGCGTTATGCGTTATGCGTTATGCGTTATGCGTTATGGGCTATGCGTTATGCGTTATACGTTATGCGTTATGACTTTTGCATTATGCGTCATGCGTTAAGCGTTATGCGTTATGCGTTGTGCGTTGTGCGCTGTGCGTTGTGCGTTGTGCGTTGTGCGTTGTGCGTTGTGCGTCGTGCGTCGTGCGTCGTGCGTTGTGCGTTGTGCGTTGTGCGTTGTGCGTTGTGCGTTGTGCGTTGTGCGTCGTGCGTTATGCGTTGTGCGTTATGCGTTGTGCGTTGTGCGTTGTGCGTTATGCGTTGTGCGTTATGCGTTGTGCGTTATGCGTTATGCGTTAAGCGTTATGCGTTATGACTTTTGCATTATGCGTTATGCGTTATGCGTTATGCGTTATGCGTTATGCGTTATGCGTTATGCGTTATGCGTTATGCGTTATGCGTTTTGCGTTATGCGTTATGCGTTATGCGTTATGCGTTATGCGTTATGCGTTATGACTTTTGCGTTATGCGTTATGCGTTATGCGTTGTGCGTTGTGCGTTATGCGTTATGCGTTATGCGTTATGCGTTATGCGTTATGCGTTATGCGTTATGCGTTATGCGTTATGCGTTATGCGTTATGCGTTATGACTTTTGCGTTATGCGTTATGCGTTATGCGTTGTGCGTTATGCGTTATGCGTTATGCGGTATGCGTTATGCGTTATGCGTTATGCTTAATGCGTTATGCGTTATGCATTATGCGTTATGCGTTATGCGTTATGCGTTATGACTTTTGCGTTATGCGTTATGCGTTATGCGTTATGCGTTATGCGTTATGCGTTATGCGTTATGCGTTATGGGCTATGCGTTATGCGTTATACGTTATGCGTTATGACTTTTGCATTATGCGTCATGCGTTAAGCGTTATGCGTTATGCGTTGTGCGTTGTGCGCTGTGCGTTGTGCGTTGTGCGTTGTGCGTTGTGCGTTGTGCGTCGTGCGTCGTGCGTCGTGCGTTGTGCGTTGTGCGTTGTGCGTTGTGCGTTGTGCGTTGTGCGTTGTGCGTCGTGCGTTATGCGTTGTGCGTTATGCGTTGTGCGTTGTGCGTTGTGCGTTATGCGTTGTGCGTTATGCGTTGTGCGTTATGCGTTATGCGTTAAGCGTTATGCGTTATGACTTTTGCATTATGCGTTATGCGTTATGCGTTATGCGTTATGCGTTATGCGTTATGCGTTATGCGTTATGCGTTTTGCGTTATGCGTTATGCGTTATGCGTTATGCGTTATGCGTTATGCGTTATGACTTTTGCGTTATGCGTTATGCGTTATGCGTCGTGCGTTGTGCGTTATGCGTTATGCGTTATGCGTTATGCGTTATGCGTTATGCGTTATGCGTTATGCGTTATGCGTTATGCGTTATGCGTTATGCGTTATGACTTTTGCGTTATGCGTTATGCGTTATGCGTTGTGCGTTATGCGTTATGCGTTATGCGGTATGCGTTATGCGTTATGCGTTATGTGTTATGCGTTATGCGTTATGCGTTATGCGTTATGACTTTTGCGTTATGCGTTATGCGTTATGCGTTATGCGTTATGCGTTATGCGTTATGCGTTATGCGTTATGCGTTATGCGTTATGCGTTATGCGTTATGCGTTAGGCGTTATGCGTTATGCGTTATGCGTTATGCGTTATGCGTTATGACTTTTGCATTATGCGTTATGCGTTATGCGTTATGCGTTATGCGTTATGCGTTATGCGTTGTGCGTTGTGCGTTGTGCGTTATGCGTTATGCGTTATGCGTTATGCGTTATGCGTTATGACTTTTGCATTATGCGTTATGCGTTATGCGTTATGCGTTATGCGTTATGCGTTATGCGTTATGCGTTGTGCGTTGTGCGTTGTGCGTTGTGCGTTGTGCGTTGTGCGTTGTGAGTTGTGCGTTGTGCGTTGTGCGTTGTGCGTTGTGCGTTGTGCGTTATGGGCTATGCGTTATGCGTTATGCGTTATGACTTTTGCATTATGCGTTATGCGTTAAGCGTTATGCGTTATGCGTTGTGCGTTATGCGTTATGCGTTATGCGTTATGCGTTATGCGTTATGTGTTATGCGTTATGCGTTATGCGTTATGCGTTATGCGTTATGCGTTATGCGTTATGCGTTATGCGTTATGCGTTATGCGTTATGCGTTATGACTTTTGCATTATGCGTTATGCGTTATGCGTTATGCGTTATGCGTTATGCGTTATGCGTTATGCGTTATGCGTTATGCGTTATGCGTAATGCGTTATGCGTTATGCATTATGCGTTATGCGTTATGCGTTATGCGTTATGCGTTATGCGTTATGCGTTATGCGTTATGCGTTATGCGTTATGCGTTGTGCGTTATGCGTTATGCGTTATGCGTTATGCGTTATGCGTTATGCGTTATGCGTTATGCGTTATGCGTTATGCGTTATGACTTTTGCATTATGCGTTATGCGTTATGCGTTATGCGTTATGCGTTATGCGTTATGCGTTATGCGTTATGCGTTATGCGTTATGCGTTATGCGTTGTGCGTTGTGCGTTGTGCGTTGTGCGTTGTGCGTTGTGCGTTGTGCGTTGTGCGTTGTGCGTTGTGCGTTGTGCGTTGTGCGTTGTGCGTTGTGCGTTGTGCGTTGTGCGCTGTGCGTTATGCGTTATGCGTTATGCGATATGCGTTATGCGTTATGCGTTATGCGTTATGCGTTATGCGTTATGCGTTATGCGTTATGCGTTATGCGTTATGCGTTATGCGTTATGCGTTATGCGTTATGCGTTATGCGTTATGCGTTATGCGTTATGCGTTATGCGTTATGCGTTATGCGTTATGCGTTATGCGTTATGCGTTATGCGTTATGCGTTATGCGTTATGCGTTATGCGTTATGCGTTATGCGTTATGCGTTATGCGTTATGCGTTATGCGTTATGCGTTATGCGTTATGCGTTATGCGTTATGCGTTATGCGTTATGCGTTATGCGTTATGCGTTATGCGTTATGCGTTATGCGTTATGCGTTATGCGTTATGCGTTATGCGTTATGCGTTATGCGTTATGCGTTATGCGTTATGCGTTATGCGTTATGCGTTATGCGTTATGCGTTATGCGTTATGCGTTATGCGTTATGCGTTATGCGTTATGCGTTATGCGTTATGACTTTTGCATTATGCGTTATGCGTTATGCGTTATGCGTTACGCGTTATGCGTTATGCGTTGTGCGTTGTGCGTTGTGCGTTGTGCGTTGTGCGTTGTGCGTTGTGAGTTGTGCGTTGTGCGTTGTGCGTTGTGCGTTGTGCGTTATGGGCTATGCGTTATGCGTTATGCGTTATGACTTTTGCATTATGCGTTATGCGTTAAGCGTTATGTGTTATGCGTTATGCGTTATGCGTTATACGTTATGCGTTATGCGTTATGCGTTATGCGTTATGCGTTATGCGTTATGCGTTATGCGTTATACGTTATGCGTTATACCTTATGCGTTATGCGTTATGCGTTATTTTTTTATGCGTTATGCGTTATGCGTTATGTGTTATGCGTTATGCGTTATGCGTTATGCGTTATGCGTTATGCGTTATGCGTTATGCGTTATGCGTTATGCGTTATGCGTTATGCGTTATGCGTTATGCGTTATGCGTTATGCGTTATGCGTTATGCGTTATGCGTTATGCGTTATGCGTTATGCGTTATGCGTTATGCGTTATGCGTTATGCGTTATGCGTTATGCGTTATGCGTTATGCGTTATGCGTTATGCGTTATGCGTTATGCGTTATGCGTTATGCGTTATGCGTTATGCGTTATGCGTTATGCGTTATGCGTTATGCGTTATGCGTTATGCGTTATGCGTTATGCGTTATGCGTTATGCGTTATGGGCTATGCGTTATGCGTTATGCGTTATGACTTTTGCATTATGCGTTATGCGTTAAGCGTTATGCGTTATGCGTTATGCGTTGTGCGTTATGCGTTGTGCGTTGTGCGTTGTGCGTTGTGCGTTGTGCGTTGTGCGTTGTGCGTTGTGCGTTGTGCGTTGTGGGTTGTGCGTTGTGCGTTGTGCGTTGTGCGTTAGGCGTTAGGCGTTGTGCGTTGTGCGTTGTGAGTTGTGCGTTGTGCGTTGTGCGTTGAGCGTTGTGCGTTGTGCGTTGTGCGTTGTGCGTTGTGCGTTGTGCGTTGTGCGTTGTGCGTTGTGCGTTGTGCGTTGTGCGTTATGCGTTGTGCGTTGTGCGTTATGCATTGTGCGTTATGCGTTATGCGTTATGCGTTATGCGTTATGCGTTATGCGTTATGCGTTATGCGTTATGCGTTATGCGATATGCGTTATGCGTTATGCGTTATGCGTTATGCGTTATGCGTTATGCGTTATGCGTTATGCGTTATGCGTTATGCGTTATGCGTTATGCGTTATGCGTTATGCGTTATGCGTTATGCGTTATGCGTTATGCGTTATGCGTTATGCGTTATGCGTTATGCGTTATGCGTTATGCGTTATGCGTTATGGGCTATGCGTTATGCGTTATACGTTATGCGTTATGACTTTTGCATTATGCGTTATGCGTTGTGCGTTGTGCGTTGTGCGTTGTGCGTTGTGCGTTGTGCGTTGTGCGTTAGGCGTTAGGCGTTGTGCGTTGTGCGTTGTGCGTTGTGCGTTGTTCGTTGTGCGTTGTGCGTTGTGCGTTGTGCGTTGTGCGTTGTGCGTTGTGCGTTGTGCGTTGTGCGTTGTGCGTTGTGCGTTGTGCGTTGTGCGTTGTGCGTTATGCGTTGTGCGTTATGCGTTGTGCGTTGTGCGTTGTGCGTTGTGCGTTATGCGTTGTGCGTTATGCGTTGTGCGTTATGCGTTATGCGTTAAGCGTTATGCGTTATGACTTTTGCATTATGCGTTATGCGTTATGCGTTATGCGTTATGCGTTATGCGTTATGCGTTATGCGTTATGCGTTATGCGTTATGCGTTATGCGTTATGCGTTATGCGTTGTGCGTTATGCGTTGTGCGTTGTGCGCTGTGCGTTGTGCGTTGTGCGTTGTGCGTTGTGCGTTGTGCGTTGTGCGTTGTGCGTTGTGCGTTGTGCGTTGTGCGTTGTGCGTTGTGCGTTGTGCGTTGTGCGTCATGTGTTATGCGTTGTGCGTTATGCGTTATGCGTTATGCGTTATGCGTTATGCGTTATGCGTTATGCGTTATGCGTTATGCGTTATGCGTTATGCGTTATGCGTTATGCGTTATGCGTTATGCGTTATGCGTTATGCGTTATGCGTTATGCGTTATGCGTTATGCGTTATGCGTTATGCGTTATGTGTTATGCGTTATGCGTTATGCGTTATGCGTTATGCGTTATGCGTTATGCGTTATGCGTTATGCGTAATGCGTTATGCGTTTTGCGTTATGCGTTATGCGTTATGCGTTATGCGTTATGCGTTATGCGTTATGCGTTATGCGTTATGCGTTATGACTTTTGCGTTATGCGTTATGCGTTATGCGTTGTGCGTTGTGCGTTATGCGTTATGCGTTATGCGTTATGCGTTATGCGTTATGCGTTATGCGTTATGCGTTATGCGTTATGCGTTATGACTTTTGCGTTATGCGTTATGCGTTGTGCGTTATGCGTTATGCGTTATGCGGTATGCGTTATGCGTTATGCGTTATGCGTTATGCGTTATGCGTTATGCGTTATGCGTTATGCGTTATGCGTTATGTGTTATGCGTTATGCGTTATGCGTTATGCGTTATGACTTTTGCGTTATGCGTTATGCGTTATGCGTTATGCGTTATGCGTTATGCGTTATGCGTTATGCGTTATGCGTTATGCGTTATGCGTTATGCGTTATGCGTTATGCGTTATGCATTATGCGTTGTGCGTTGTGCGTTGTGCGTTGTGCGTTGTGCGTTGTGCGTTGTGCGTTGTGCGTTGTGCGTTGTGCGTTGTGCGTCGTGCGTTATGCGTTGTGCGTTATGCGTTGTGCGTTGTGCGTTGTGCGTCGTGCGTTATGCGTTGTGCGTTATGCGTTGTGCGTTATGCGTTATGCGTTAAGCGTTATGCGTTATGACTTTTGCATTATGCGTTATGCGTTATGCGTTATGCGTTGTGCGTTGTGCGTTATGCGTTATGCGTTATGCGTTATGCGTTATGCGTTAAGCGTTATGCGTTATGCGTTATGACTTTTGCGTTATGCGTTATGCGTTATGCGTTGTGCGTTATGCGTTATGCGTTATGCGGTATGCGTTATGCGTTATGCGTTATGCGTTATGCGTAATGCGTTATGCGTTATGCGTTATGCGTTATGCGTTATGCGTTATGCGTTATGCGTTATGCGTTATGCGTTATGCGTTATGCGTTATGCGTTATGCGTTATGCGTTATGCGTTATGCGTAATGCGTTATGCGTTATGCGTTATGCGTTATGCGTTATGCGTTATGCGTTATGCGTTATGCGTTATGCGTTATGCGTTATGCGTTATGCGTTATGCGTTATGCGTTATGCGTTATGCGTTATGCGTTATGCGTTATGCGTTATGCGTTATGCGTTATGCGTTATGCGTTATGCGTTATGCGTTATGCGTTATGCGTTATGCGTTATGCGTTATGCGTTATGACTTTTGCATTATGCGTTATGCGTTATGCGTTATGCGTTACGCGTTATGCGTTATGCGTTGTGCGTTGTGCGTTGTGCGTTGTGCGTTGTGCGTTGTGCGTTGTGAGTTGTGCGTTGTGCGTTGTGCGTTGTGCGTTGTGCGTTATGGGCTATGCGTTATGCGTTATGCGTTATGACTTTTGCATTATGCGTTATGCGTTAAGCGTTATGCGTTATGCGTTATGCGTTATGCGTTATACGTTATGCGTTATGCGTTATGCGTTATGCGTTATGCGTTATGCGTTATGCGTTATGCGTTATGCGTTATGCGTTATGCGTTATGCGTTATGCGTTATGCGTTATGCGTTATGCGTTATGCGTTATGCGTTATGCGTTATGCGTTATGCGTTATGCGTTATGCGTTATGCGTTATGCGTTATGCGTTATGCGTTATGCGTTATGCGTTATGGGCTATGCGTTATGCGTTATGCGTTATGCGTTAAGCGTTATACGTTATGCGTTATGAGTTATGCGTTGTGCGTTATGCGTTATGCGTTGTTCGTTGTGTGTTGTGCGTTGTGCGTTATGCGTTATGCGTTATGCGTTATGCGTTTTGCGTTATGCGTTATGCGTTATGCGTTATGGGTGATGCGTTATGCGTTATGCGTTATGCATTATGCGATATGCGCTACGTGTTATGCGTTATGGGCTATGCGTTATGCGTTATGCGTTATGACTTTTGCATTATGCGTTATGCGTTATGCGTTATGCGTTATGCGTTATGCGTTATGCGTTATGGGTTATGCGTTATGCGTTATGCGTTATGCGATATGCGTTATGCGTTATGCGTTATGCGTTATGCGTTATGCGTTATGCGTTATGCGTTATGCGTTATGCGTTATGCGTTATGCGTTATGCGTTATGCGTTATGCGTTATGCGTTATGCGTTATGCGTTATGCGTTATACGTTATGCGTTATACCTTATGCGTTATGCGTTATGCGTTATTTTTTTATGCGTTATGCGTTATGCGTTATGCGTTATGCGTTATGCGTTATGCGTTATGCGTTATGCGTTATGCGTTATGCGTTATGCGTTATGCGTTATGCGTTATGCGTTATGCGTTATGCGTTATGGGCTATGCGTTATGCGTTATGCGTTATGCGTTAAGCGTTATACGTTATGCGTTATGAGTTATGCGTTGTGCGTTATGCGTTATGCGTTGTTCGTTGTGTGTTGTGCGTTGTGCGTTATGCGTTATGCGTTATGCGTTATGCGTTTTGCGTTATGCGTTATGCGTTATGCGTTATGCGTTATGCGTTATGCGTTATGCGTTATGCGTTATGCGTTATGCGTTATGCGTTATGCGTTATGCGTTATGACTTTTGCGTTATGCGTTATGCGTTATGCGTTGTGCGTTGTGCGTTATGCGTTTTGCGTTATGCGTTATGCGTTATGCGTTATGCGTTATGCGTTATGCGTTATGCGTTATGACTTTTGCGTTATGCGTTATGCGTTATGCGTTGTGCGTTATGCGTTATGCGTTATGCATTATGCGTTATGCGTTATGCGTTATGCGTTATGCGTTATGCGTTATGCGATATGCGTTATGCGTTATGCGTTATGCGTTATGCGTTATGCGTTATGCGTTATGCGTTATGCGTTATGCGTTATGCGTTATGCGTTATGCGTTATGCGTTATGCGTTATGCGTTATGCGTTATGCGTTATGCGTTATGCGTTATGCGTTATACGTTATGCGTTATACCTTATGCGTTATGCGTTATGCGTTATTTTTTTATGCGTTATGCGTTATGCGTTATGCGTTATGCGTTATGCGTTATGCGTTATGCGTTATGCGTTATGCGTTATGCGTTATGCGTTATGCGTTATGCGTTATGCGTTATGCGTTATGCGTTATGCGTTATGCGTTATGGGCTATGCGTTATGCGTTATGCGTTAAGCGTTATACGTTATGCGTTATGAGTTATGCGTTGTGCGTTATGCGTTATGCGTTGTTCGTTGTGTGTTGTGCGTTGTGCGTTATGCGTTATGCGTTATGCGTTATGCGTTTTGCGTTATGCGTTATGCGTTATGCGTTATGGGTGATGCGTTATGCGTTATGCGTTATGCATTATGCGATATGCGCTACGTGTTATGCGTTATGGGCTATGCGTTATGCGTTATGCGTTATGCGTTATGACTTTTGCATTATGCGTTATGCGTTATGCGTTATGCGTTATGCGTTATGCGTTATGCGTTGTGCGTTGTGCGTTGTGCGTTGTGCGTTGTGCGTTGTGCGTTGTGCGTTGTGCGTTGTGCGTTGTGCGTTGTGCGTTGTGCGTTGTGCGTCCTGCGTTATGCGTTATGCGTTATGCGTTATGCGTTATGCGTTATGCGTTATGCGTAATGCGTTATGCGTTATGCGTTGTGCGTTGTGCGTTGTGCGTTGTGCGTTGTGCGTTGTGCGTTGTGCGTTGTGCGTTGTGCGTTGTGCGTTGTGCGTTGTGCGTTGTGCGTTGTGCGTTGTGCGTCCTGCGTTATGCGTTATGCGTTATGCGTTATGCGTTATGCGTTATGCGTTAAGCGTTATGCGTTATGGGCTATGCGTTATGCGTTATGCGTTATGCGTTATGACTTTTGCATTATGCGTTATGCGTTAAGCGTTGTGCGTTGTGCGTTGTGCGTTGTGCGTTGTGCGTTGTGCGTTGTGCGTTGTGCGTTGTGCGTTGTGCGTTGTGCGTTGTGCGTTGTGCGTTGTGCGTTGTGCGTTGTGCGTTAGGCGTTAGGCGTTGTGCGTTGTGCGTTGTGCGTTGTGCGTTGTTCGTTGTGCGTTGTGCGTTGTGCGTTGTGCGTCGTGCGTCGTGCGTTGTGCGTTGTGCGTTGTGCGTTGTGCGTTGTGCGTTATGCGTTGTGCGTTGTGCGTTATGCGTTATGACTTTTGCGTTATGCGTTATGCGTTATGACTTTTGCATTATGCGTTATGCGTTAAGCGTTGTGCGTTGTGCGTTGTGCGTTGTGCGTTGTGCGTTGTGCGTTGTGCGTTGTGCGTTGTGCGTTGTGCGTTGTGCGTTATGCGTTGTGCGTTGTGCGTTATGCGTTATGACTTTTGCGTTATGCGTTATGCGTTATGCGTTATGCGTTATGCGTTATGCGTTATGCGTTATGCGTTATGCGTTATGCGTTATGCGTTATGCGTTATGCGTTATGCGTTATGCGTTATGCGTTATGCGTTATGCGTTATGCGTTATGCGTTATGCGTTATGCGTTATGCGTTATGCGTTATGCGTTATGCGTTATGCGTTATGGGCTATGCGTTATGCGTTATACGTTATGCGTTATGACTTTTGCATTATGCGTTATGCGTTAAGCGTTGTGCGTTGTGCGTTGTGCGTTGTGCGTTGTGCGTTGTGCGTTGTGCGTTGTGCGTTGTGCGTTGTGCGTTGTGCGTTGTGCGTTGTGCGTTAGGCGTTAGGCGTTGTGCGTTGTGCGTTGTGCGTTGTGCGTTGTTCGTTGTGCGTTGTGCGTTGTGCGTTGTGCGTCGTGCGTCGTGCGTTGTGCGTTGTGCGTTGTGCGTTGTGCGTTGTGCGTTGTGCGTTGTGCGTTGTGCGTTATGCGTTGTGCGTTATGCGTTCTGCGTTGTGCGTTGTGCGTTGTGCGTTATGCGTTGTGCGTTATGCGTTGTGCGTTATGCGTTATGCGTTAAGCGTTATGCGTTATGACTTTTGCATTATGCGTTATGCGTTATGCGTTATGCGTTATGCATTATGCGTTATGCGTTATGCGTTATGCGTTATGCGTTATGCGTTATGCGTTATGCGTTATGCGTTATGCGTTATGCGTTATGCGTTATGCGTTATGCGTTGTGTGTTCTGCGTTGTGCGTTGTGCGCTGTGCGTTGTGCGTTGTGCGTTGTGCGTTGTGCGTTGTGCGTTGTGCGTTGTGCGTTGTGCGTTGTGCGTTGTGCGTTGTGCGTCATGTGTTATGCGTTGTGCGTTATGCGTTATGCGTTATGCGTTATGCGTTATGCGTTATGCGTTATGCGTTATGCGTTATGCGTTATGCGTTATGGGCTATGCGTTATGCGTTATACGTTATGCGTTATGACTTTTGCATTATGCGTTATGCGTTAAGCGTTATGCGTTATGCGTTGTGCGTTGTGTGCTGTGCGTTGTGCGTTGTGCGTTGTGCGTTGTGCGTTGTGCGTTGTGCGTTGTGCGTTAGGCGTTAGGCGTTGTGCGTTGTGCGTTGTGCGTTGTGCGTTGTTCGTTGTGCGTTGTGCGTTGTGCGTTGTGCGTTGTGCGTTGTGCGTCGTGCGTCGTGCGTTGTGCGTTGTGCGTTGTGCGTTGTGCGTTGTGCGTTGTGCGTTGTGCGTTATGCGTTGTGCGTTATGCGTTGTGCGTTGTGCGTTGTGCGTTGTGCGTTATGCGTTGTGCGTTATGCGTTGTGCGTTGTGCGTTATGCGTTATGCGTTAAGCGTTATGCGTTATGACTTTTGCATTATGCGTTATGCGTTATGCGTTATGCGTTATGCGTTATGCGTTATGCGTTATGCGTTATGCGTTATGCGTTATGCGTTATGCGTTATGCGTTATGCGTTATGCGTTATGCGTTATGCGTTGTGTGTTATGCGTTGTGCGTTGTGCGCTGTGCGTTGTGCGTTGTGCGTTGTGCGTTGTGCGTTGTGCGTTGTGCGTTGTGCGTTGTGCGTTGTGCGTTATGCGTTATGCGTTATGCGTTATGCGTTATGCGTTATGCGTTATGCGTTATGGGCTATGCGTTATGCGGTATGCGGTATGCGTTATGCGTTATGCGTTATGCGTTATGCGTTATGCGTTATGCGTTATGCGTTATGCGTTATGCGTTATGCGTTATGCGTTATGCGTTATGCGTTATGCGTTATGCGTTATGTGTTATGCGTTATGCGTTATGCGTTATGCGTTATGACTTTTGCGTTATGCGTTATGCGTTATGCCTTATGCGTTATGCGTTATGCGTTATGCGTTATGCGTTATGCATTATGCGTTATGCGTTATGCGTTATGCGTTGTGCGTTGTGCGTTGTGCGTTGTGCGTTGTTCGTTGTGCGTTGTGCGTTGTGCGTTATGCGTTATGCGTTATGCGTTATGCGTTATGCGTTATGCGTTATGCGTTATGCGTTATGCGTTATGCGTTATGCGTTATGCGTTATGCGTTATGGGTGATGCGTTATGCGTTATGCGTTATGCATTATGCGATATGCGCTACGTGTTATGCGTTATGGGCTATGCGTTATGCGTTATGCGTTATGCGTTATGACTTTTGCATTATGCGTTATGCGTTATGCGTTATGCGTTATGCGTTATGCGTTGTGCGTTGTGCGTTGTGCGTTGTGCGTTATGCGTTATGCGTTATGCGTTATGCGTTATGCGTTATGCGTTATGCGTTATGCGTTATGCGTTATGCGTTATGCGTTATGCGTTATGCGTTATGCGTTATGCGTTATGCGTTATGCGTTATGCGTTATGCGTTATGCGTTATGCGTTATGCGTTATGCGTTATGCGTTATGCGTTATGCGTTATGCGTTATGCGTTATGCGTTATGCGTTATGCGTTATGCGTTATGCGTTATGCGTTATGCGTTATGCGTTATGCGTTATGCGTTATGCGTTATGCGTTATGCGTTATGCGTTATGCGTTGTGCGTTATGCGTTATGCGTTATGCGTTATGCGTTATGCGTTATGCGTTATGCGTTATGCGTTATGCGTTATGCGTTATGCGTTATGCGTTATGCGTTATGCGTTATGCGTTATGCGTTATGCGTTATGCGTTATGCGTTATGCGTTATGCGTTATGCGTTATGCGTTATGCGTTATGCGTTATGCGTTATGCGGTATGCGTTATGACTTTTGCGTTATGCGTTATGCGTTGTGCGTTATACGTTGTGCGTTGTGCGTTGTGCGTTGTGCGTTGTGCGTTGTGCGTTGTGCGTTGTGCGTTGTGCGTTGTGCGTTGTGCGTTGTGCGTTGTGCGTTGTGCGTTGTGCGTTGTGCGTTGTGCGTTGTGCGTTATGCGTTATGCGTTATGCGTTATGCGTTATGCGTTATGCGTTATGCGTTATGCGTTATGCATTATGCGTTATGCGTTATGCGTTATGCGTTGTGCGTTGTGCGTTGTGCGTTGTGCGTTGTTCGTTGTGCGTTGTGCGTTGTGCGTTATGCGTTATGCGTTATGCGTTATGCGTTATGCGTTATACGTTATGCGTTATGCGTTATGCGTTATGCGTTATGCGTTATGGGTGATGCGTTATGCGTTATGCGTTATGCATTATGCGATATGCGCTACGTGTTATGCGTTATGGGCTATGCGTTATGCGTTATGCGTTATGCGTTATGCGTTATGCGTTATGCGTTATGCGTTATGCGTTATGCGTTATGCGTTATGCGTTATGCGTTATGCGTTATGCGTTATGCGTTATGCGTTATGCGTTATGCGTTATGCGTTATGCGTTATGCGTTATGCGTTATGCGTTATGCGTTATGCGTTATGCGTTATGCGTTATGCGTTATGCGTTATGCGTTATGGGTGATGCGTTATGCGTTATGCGTTATGCATTATGCGATATGCGCTACGTGTTATGCGTTATGGGCTATGCGTTATGCGTTATGCGTTATGCGTTATGCGTTATGCGTTATGCGTTATGCGGTATGCGTTATGACTTTTGCGTTATGCGTTATGCGTTGTGCGTTATACGTTGTGCGTTGTGCGTTGTGCGTTGTGCGTTGTGCGTTGTGCGTCGTGCGTCGTGCGTTGTGCGTTGTGCGTTGTGCGTTGTGCGTTGTGCGTTATGCGTTATGCGTTATGCGTTATGCGTTATGCGTTATGCATTATGCGTTATGCGTTATGCGTTATGCGTTGTGCGTTGTGCGTTGTGCGTTGTGCGTTGTTCGTTGTGCGTTGTGCGTTGTGCGTTATGCGTTATGCGTTATGCGTTATGCGTTATGCGTTATACGTTATGCGTTATGCGTTATGCGTTATGCGTTATGCGTTATGGGTGATGCGTTATGCGTTATGCGTTATGCATTATGCGATATGCGCTACGTGTTATGCGTTATGGGCTATGCGTTATGCGTTATGCGTTATGCGTTATGCGTTATGACTTTTGCATTATGCGTTATGCGTTATGCGTTATGCGTTGTGCGTTGTGCGTTGTGCGTTGTGCGTTGTGCGTTGTGCGTTGTGCGTTGTGCGTTGTGCGTTGTGCGTTGTGCGTTGTGCGTCGTGCGTTGTGCGTTGTGCGTTGTGCGTTGTGCGTTGTGCGTTGTGCGTTGTGCGTTGTGCGTTGTGCGTTGTGCGTCCTGCGTTATGCGTTATGCGTTATGCGTAATGCGTTATGCGTTATGCGTTATGCGTTATGCGTTATGCGTTATGCGTTATGCGTTATGCGTTATGCGTTATGCGTTATGCGTTATGCGTTATGCGTTATGGGCTATGCGTTATGCGTTATGCGTTATGCGTTATGACTTTTGCATTATGCGTTATGCGTTAAGCGTTATGCGTTATGCGTTATGCGTTATGCGTTGCGCGTTATGCGTTATGCGTTATGCGTTATGCGTTATGCGTTATGCGTTATGCGTTATGCGTTATGCGTTATGCGTTATGCGTTATGCGTTATGCGTTATGCGTTATGCGTTATGCGTTATGCGTTATGCGTTATGCGTTATGCGTTATGCGTTATGCGTTATGCGTTATGCGTTATGCGTTATGCGTTATGCGTTATGCGTTATGCGTTATCCGTTATGCGTTATGCGTCATGCGTTGTGCGTTATGCGTTATGCGTTATGCGTTATGCGTTATGCGTAATGCGTTATGCGTTATGCGTTATGCGTTATGCGTTATGCGTTATGCGTTATGCGTTATGCGTTATGCGTTATGCGCTATGCGTTATGCGTTATGCGTTATGCGTTATGCGTTATGCGTTATGCGGTATGCGTTATGACTTTTGCGTTATGCGTTATGCGTTGTGCGTTATACGTTGTGCGTTGTGCGTTGTGCGTTGTGCGTTGTGCGTTGTGCGTTGTGCGTTGTGCGTTATGCGTTATGCGTTATGCGTTATGCGTTATGCGTTATGCGTTATGCGTTATGCGTCGTGCGTCGTGCGTTGTGCGTTGTGCGTTGTGCGTTGTGCGTTGTGCGATATGCGTTATGCGTTATACGTTATGCGTTATGCGTTATGCATTATGCGTTATGCGTTATGCGTTATGCGTTGTGCGTTGTGCGTTGTGCGTTGTGCGTTGTTCGTTGTGCGTTGTGCGTTGTGCGTTATGCGTTATGCGTTATGCGTTATGCGTTATGCGTTATACGTTATGCGTTATGCGTTATGCGTTATGCGTTATGGGTGATGCGTTATGCGTTATGCGTTATGCATTATGCGATATGCGCTACGTGTTATGCGTTATGGGCTATGCGTTATGCGTTATGCGTTATGCGTTATGACTTTTGCATTATGCGTTATGCGTTATGCGTTATGCGTTATGCGTTATGCGTTATGCGTTGTGCGTTGTGCGTTGTGCGTTGTGCGTTGTGCGTTGTGCGTTGTGCGTTGTGCGTTGTGCGTTGTGCGTTGTGCGTTGTGCGTTGTGCGTTGTGCGTTGTGCGTTGTGCGTTGTGCGTTGTGCGTTGTGCGTTGTGCGTTGTGCGTTGTGCGTTGTGCGTTGTGCGTTGTGCGTTGTGCGTTGTGCGTCCTGCGTTATGCGTTATGCGTTATGCGTTATGCGTTATGCGTTATGCGTTATGCGTTATGCGTTATGCGTTATGCGTTATGCGTTATGCGTTATGCGTTATGCGTTATGCGTTATGCGTTATGCGTTATGCGTTATGCGTTATGCGTTATGCGTTATGCGTTATGCGTTATGCGTTATGCGTTATGCGTTATGCGTTATGCGTTATGCGTTATGCGTTATGCGTTATGCGTTATGCGTTATGCGTTATGCGTTATGCGTTATGCGTTATGCGTTATGCGTTATGCGTTATGCGTTATGCGTTATGCGTTATGCGTTATGCGTTATGCGTTATGCGTTATGCGTTATGCGTTATGCGTTATGCGTTATGCGTTATGCGTTATGCGTTATGCGTTATGCGTTATGCGTTATGCGTTATGCGTTATGCATTATGCGTTATGCGTTATGCGTTATGCGTTGTGCGTTGTGCGTTGTGCGTTGTGCGTTGTTCGTTGTGCGTTGTGCGTTATGCGTTATGCGTTATGCGTTATGCGTTATGCGTTATGCGTTATGCGTTATGCGTTATGCGTTATGCGTTATGCGTTATGCGTTATGCGTTATGCGTTATGCGTTATGCGTTATGCGTTATGCGTTATGCGTTATGCGTTATGCGTTATGCGTTATGCGTTATGCGTTATGCGTTATGCGTTATGCGTTATGCGTTATGCGTTATGCGTTATGCGTTATGCGTTATGCGTTATGCGTTATGCGTTATGCGTTATGCGTTATGCGTTATGCGTTATGCGTTATGCGTTATGCGTTATGCGTTATGCGTTATGCGTTATGCGTTATGCGTTATGCGTTATGCGTTATCCGTTATGCGTTATGCGTCATGCGTTGTGCGTTATGCGTTATGCGTTATGCGTTATGCGTTATGCGTAATGCGTTATGCGTTATGCGTTATGCGTTATGCGTTATGCGTTATGCGTTATGCGTTATGCGTTATGCGCTATGCGTTATGCGTTATGCGTTATGCGTTATGCGTTATGCGTTATGCGTTATGCGGTATGCGTTATGACTTTTGCGTTATGCGTTATGCGTTGTGCGTTATACGTTGTGCGTTGTGCGTTGTGCGTTGTGCGTTGTGCGTTGTGCGTTGTGCGTTGTGCGTTGTGCGTTGTGCGTTGTGCGTTGTGCGTTATGCGTTATGCGTTATGCGTTATGGGTGATGCGTTATGCGTTATGCGTTATGCATTATGCGATATGCGCTACGTGTTATGCGTTATGGGCTATGCGTTATGCGTTATGCGTTATGCGTTATGACTTTTGCATTATGCGTTATGCGTTATGCGTTATGCGTTATGCGTTATGCGTTGTGCGTTGTGCGTTGTGCGTTGTGCGTTGTGCGTTGTGCGTTGTGCGTTGTGCGTTGTGCGTTGTGCGTTGTGCGTTGTGCGTTGTGCGTTGTGCGTTGTGCGTTGTGCGTTGTGCGTTGTGCGTTGTGCGTTGTGCGTTGTGCGTTGTGCGTTGTGCGTTGTGCGTTGTGCGTTGTGCGTTGTGCGTCCTGCGTTATGCGTTATGCGTTATGCGTTATGCGTTATGCGTTATGCGTTATGCGTTATGCGTTATGCGTTATGCGTTATGCGTTATGCGTTATGCGTTATGCGTTATGCGTTATGCGTTATGCGTTATGCGTTATGCGTTATGCGTTATGCGTTATGCGTTATGCGTTATGCGTTATGCGTTATGCGTTATGCGTTATGCGTTATGCGTTATGCGTTATGCGTTATGCGTTATGCGTTATGCGTTATGCGTTATGCGTTATGCGTTATGCGTTATGCGTTATGCGTTATGCGTTATGCGTTATCCGTTATGCGTTATGCGTCATGCGTTGTGCGTTATGCGTTATGCGTTATGCGTTATGCGTTATGCGTAATGCGTTATGCGTTATGCGTTATGCGTTATGCGTTATGCGTTATGCGTTATGCGTTATGCGTTATGCGTTATGCGCTATGCGTTATGCGTTATGCGTTATGCGTTATGCGTTATGCGTTATGCGGTATGCGTTATGACTTTTGCGTTATGCGTTATGCGTTGTGCGTTATACGTTGTGCGTTGTGCGTTGTGCGTTGTGCGTTGTGCGTTGTGCGTTGTGCGTTGTGCGTTGTGCGTTGTGCGTTGTGCGTTATGCGTTATGCGTTATGCGTTATGCGTTATGCGTTATGCGTAATGCGTTATGCGTTATGCGTCGTGCGTCGTGCGTTGTGCGTTGTGCGTTGTGCGTTGTGCGTTGTGCGATATGCGTTATGCGTTATACGTTATGCGTTATGCGTTATGCATTATGCGTTATGCGTTATGCGTTATGCGTTGTGCGTTGTGCGTTGTGCGTTGTGCGTTGTTCGTTGTGCGTTGTGCGTTGTGCGTTATGCGTTATGCGTTATGCGTTATGCGTTATGCGTTATACGTTATGCGTTATGCGTTATGCGTTATGCGTTATGGGTGATGCGTTATGCGTTATGCGTTATGCATTATGCGATATGCGCTACGTGTTATGCGTTATGGGCTATGCGTTATGCGTTATGCGTTATGCGTTATGACTTTTGCATTATGCGTTATGCGTTATGCGTTATGCGTTATGCGTTATGCGTTATGCGTTGTGCGTTGTGCGTTGTGCGTTGTGCGTTGTGCGTTGTGCGTTGTGCGTTGTGCGTTGTGCGTTGTGCGTTGTGCGTTGTGCGTTGTGCGTTGTGCGTTGTGCGTTGTGCGTTGTGCGTTGTGCGTTGTGCGTTGTGCGTTGTGCGTTGTGCGTTGTGCGTTGTGCGTTGTGCGTTGTGCGTTGTGCGTTGTGCGTTGTGCGTCCTGCGTTATGCGTTATGCGTTATGCGTTATGCGTTATGCGTTATGCGTTATGCGTTATGCGTTATGCGTTATGCGTTATGCGTTATGCGTTATGCGTTATGCGTTATGCGTTATGCGTTATGCGTTATGCGTTATGCGTTATGCGTTATGCGTTATGCGTTATGCGTTATGCGTTATGCGTTATGCGTTATGCGTTATGCGTTATGCGTTATGCGTTATGCGTTATGCGTTATGCGTTATGCGTTATGCGTAATGCGTTATGCGTTATGCGTTATGCGTTATGCGTTATCCGTTATGCGTTATGCGTCATGCGTTGTGCGTTATGCGTTATGCGTTATGCGTTATGCGTTATGCGTAATGCGTTATGCGTTATGCGTTATGCGTTATGCGTTATGCGTTATGCGTTATGCGTTATGCGTTATGCGCTATGCGTTATGCGTTATGCGTTATGCGTTATGCGTTATGCGTTATGCGGTATGCGTTATGACTTTTGCGTTATGCGTTATGCGTTGTGCGTTATACGTTGTGCGTTGTGCGTTGTGCGTTGTGCGTTGTGCGTTGTGCGTTGTGCGTTGTGCGTTGTGCGTTGTGCGTTGTGCGTTATGCGTTATGCGTTATGCGTTATGCGTTATGCGTTATGCGTTATGCGTTATGCGTTATGCGTCGTGCGTCGTGCGTTGTGCGTTGTGCGTTGTGCGTTGTGCGTTGTGCGATATGCGTTATGCGTTATACGTTATGCGTTATGCGTTATGCATTATGCGTTATGCGTTATGCGTTATGCGTTGTGCGTTGTGCGTTGTGCGTTGTGCGTTGTTCGTTGTGCGTTGTGCGTTGTGCGTTATGCGTTATGCGTTATGCGTTATGCGTTATGCGTTATACGTTATGCGTTATGCGTTATGCGTTATGCGTTATGGGTGATGCGTTATGCGTTATGCGTTATGCATTATGCGATATGCGCTACGTGTTATGCGTTATGGGCTATGCGTTATGCGTTATGCGTTATGCGTTATGACTTTTGCATTATGCGTTATGCGTTATGCGTTATGCGTTATGCGTTATGCGTTATGCGTTGTGCGTTGTGCGTTGTGCGTTGTGCGTTGTGCGTTGTGCGTTGTGCGTTGTGCGTTGTGCGTTGTGCGTTGTGCGTTGTGCGTTGTGCGTTGTGCGTTGTGCGTTGTGCGTTGTGCGTTGTGCGTTGTGCGTTGTGCGTTGTGCGTTGTGCGTTGTGCGTTGTGCGATATGCGTTATGCGTTATGCGTTATGCGTTATGCGTTATGCGTTATGCGTTATGCGTTATGCGTTATGCGTTATGCGTTATGCGTTATGCGTTATGCGTTATGCGTTATGCGTTATGCGTTATGCGTTATGCGTTATGCGTTATGCGTTATGCGTTATGCGTTATGCGTTATGCGTTATGCGTTATGCGTTATGCGTTATGCGTTATGCGTTATGCGTTATGCGTTATGCGTTATGCGTTATGCGTTATGCGTTATGCGTTATGCGTTATGCGTTATGCGTTATGCGTTATGCGTTATGCGTTATGCGTTATGCGTTATGCGTTATGCGTTATGCGTTATGCGTTATGCGTTATGCGTTATGCGTTATGCGTTATGCGTTATGACTTTTGCATTATGCGTTATGCGTTAAGCGTTATGCGTTATGCGTTATGCGTTATGCGTTGTGCGTTATGCGTTATGCGTTGTGCGTTGTGCGTTGTGCGTTATGCGTTATGCGTTATGCGTTATGCGTTATGCGTTATGCGTTATGCGTTATGCGTTATGTGTTATGCGTTATGCGTTATGCGTTATGCGTTATGCGTTATGCGTTATGCGTTATGCGTTATGCGTTATGCGTTATGCGTTATGCGTTATGCGATATGCGCTACGTGTTATGGGTTATGGGCTATGCGTTATGCGTTATGCGTTATGACTTTTGCATTATGCGTTATGCGTTAAGCGTTATGCGTTATGCGTTATGCGTTATGCGTTATGCGTTATGCGTTATGCGTTATGCGTTATGCGTTATGCGTTATGCGTTATGCGTTCTGCGTTATGCGTTATGCGTTATGCGTTATGCGTTATGCGTTATGCGTTATGCGTTATGCGTTATGCGTTATGCGTTATGCGTTATGCGTTATGCGTTATGCGTTATGCGTTATGCGTTATGCGTTATGCGTTATGCGTTATGCGTTATGCGTTATGCGTTATGCGTTATGCGTTATGCGTTATGCGTTATGCGTTATGCGTTATGCGTTATGCGTTATGCGTTATGCGTTATGCGTTATGCGTTATGCGTTATGCGTTATGCGTTATGCGTTATGCGTTATGCGTTATGCGTTATGCGTTATGCGTTATGCGTTATGCGTTATGCGTTATGCGTTATGCGTTATGCGTTATGCGTTATGCGTTATGCGTTATGCGTTATGCGTTATGCGCTATGCGTTATGCGTTATGCGTTATGCGTTATGCGTTATGCGTTATGCGGTATGCGTTATGACTTTTGCGTTATGCGTTATGCGTTGTGCGTTATACGTTGTGCGTTGTGCGTTGTGCGTTGTGCGTTGTGCGTTGTGCGTTGTGCGTTGTGCGTTGTGCGTTGTGCGTTGTGCGTTGTGCGTTATGCGTTATGCGTTATGCGTTATGCGTTATGCGTTATGCGTTATGCGTCGTGCGTCGTGCGTCGTGCGTTGTGCGTTGTGCGTTGTGCGTTGTGCGTTATGCGTTATGCGTTATGCGTTATGCGTTATGCGTTATGCATTATGCGTTATGCGTTATGCGTTATGCGTTATGCGTTATGCGTCGTGCGTCGTGCGTTGTGCGTTGTGCGTTGTGCGTTGTGCGTTGTGCGTTATGCGTTATGCATTATGCGTTATGCGTTATGCGTTATGCGTTATGCGTTATGCGTTATGCGTTATGCGTTATGCGTTATGCGTTATGCGCTATGCGTTATGCGTTATGCGTTATGCGTTATGCGGTATGCGTTATGACTTTTGCGTTATGCGTTATGCGTTGTGCGTTATACGTTGTGCGTTGTGCGTTGTGCGTTGTGCGTTGTGCGTTGTGCGTTGTGCGTTGTGCGTTGTGCGTTGTGCGTTATGCGTTATGCGTTATGCGTTATGCGTTATGCGTTATGCGTTATGCGTCGTGCGTCGTGCGTTGTGCGTTGTGCGTTGTGCGTTGTGCGTTGTGCGTTATGCGTTATGCGTTATGCGTTATGCGTTATGCGTTATGCATTATGCGTTATGCGTTATGCGTTATGCGTTATGCGTTGTGCGTTGTGCGTTGTGCGTTGTGCGTTGTTCGTTGTGCGTTGTGCGTTGTGCGTTATGCGTTATGCGTTATGCGTTATGCGTTATACGTTATGCGTTATGCGTTATGCGTTATGCGTTATGGGTGATGCGTTATGCGTTATGCGTTATGCATTATGCGATATGCGCTACGTGTTATGCGTTATGGGCTATGCGTTATGCGTTATGCGTTATGCGTTATGACTTTTGCATTATGCGTTATGCGTTATGCGTTATGCGTTATGCGTTGTGCGTTGTGCGTTGTGCGTTGTGCGTTGTGCGTTGTGCGTTGTGCGTTGTGCGTTGTGCGTTGTGCGTTGTGCGTTGTGCGTTGTGCGTTGTGCGTTGTGCGTTGTGCGTTGTGCGTTGTGCGTTGTGCGTTCTGCGTTATGCGTTATGCGTTATGCGTTATGCGTTATGCGTTATGCGTTATGCGTTATGCGTTATGCGTTATGCGTTATGCGTTATGCGTTATGCGTTATGCGTTATGCGTTATGCGTTATGCGTTATGCGTTATGCGTTATGCGTTATGCGTTATGCGTTATGCGTTATGCGTTATGCGTTATGCGTTATGCGTTATGCGTTATGCGTTATGCGTTATGACTTTTGCATTATGCGTTATGCGTTAAGCGTTATGCGTTATGCGTTATGCGTTATGCGTTATGCGTTATGCGTTATGCGTTATGCGTTATGCGTTATGCGTTATGCGTTCTGCGTTATGCGTTATGCGTTATGCGTTATGCGTTATGCGTTATGCGTTATGCGTTATGCGTTATGCGTTATGCGTTATGCGTTATGCGTTATGCGTTATGCGTCGTGCGTCGTGCGTTGTGCGTTGTGCGTTGTGCGTTGTGCGTTGTGCGTTATGCGTTATGCGTTATGCGTTATGCGTTATGCGTTATGCGTTATGCATTATGCGTTATGCGTTATGCGTTATGCGTTGTGCGTTGTGCGTTGTGCGTTGTGCGTTGTTCGTTGTGCGTTGTGCGTTGTGCGTTATGCGTTATGCGTTATGCGTTATGCGTTATGCGTTATACGATATGCGTTATGCGTTATGCGTTATGCGTTATGGGTGATGCGTTATGCGTTATGCGTTATGCATTATGCGATATGCGCTACGTGTTATGCGTTATGGGCTATGCGTTATGCGTTATGCGTTATGCGTTATGCGTTATGACTTTTGCATTATGCGTTATGCGTTATGCGTTATGCGTTATGCGTTGTGCGTTGTGCGTTGTGCGTTGTGCGTTGTGCGTTGTACGTTGTGCGTTGTGCGTTTTGCGTTGTGCGTTGTGCGTTGTGCGTTGTGCGTTGTGCGTTGTGCGTTGTGCGTTGTGCGTTGTGCGTTGTGCGTTGTGCGTTGTGCGTCCTGCGTTATGCGTTATGCGTTATGCGTTATGCGTTATGCGTTCTGCGTTATGCGTTATGCGTTATGCGTTATGCGTTATGCGTTATGCGTTATGCGTTATGCGTTATGCGTTATGCGTTATGCGTTATGCGTTATGCGTTATGCGTTATGCGTTATGCGTTATGCGTTATGCGTTATGCGTTATGGGTGATGCGTTATGCGTTATGCGTTATGCGTTATGCGTTATGCGTTATGCGTTATGCGTTATGCGTTATGCGTTATGCGTTATGCGTTATGCGTTATGCGTTATGCGTTATGCGTTATGCGTTATGCGTTATGCGTTATGCGTTATGCGTTATGCGTTATGCGTTATGCGTTATGCGTTATGCGTTATGCGTTATGCGTTATGCGTTATGCGTTATGCGTCGTGCGTCGTGCGTTGTGCGTTGTGCGTTGTGCGTTGTGCGTTGTGCGTTATGCGTTATGCGTTATGCGTTATGCGTTATGCGTTATGCGTTATGCGTTATGCGTTATGCGTTATGCGTTATGCGTTATGCGTTATGCGTTATGCGTTATGCGTTATGCGCTATGCGTTATGCGTTATGCGTTATGCGTTATGCGGTATGCGTTATGACTTTTGCGTTATGCGTTATGCGTTGTGCGTTATACGTTGTGCGTTGTGCGTTGTGCGTTGTGCGTTGTGCGTTGTGCGTTGTGCGTTGTGCGTTGTGCGTTGTGCGTTGTGCGTTGTGCGTTATGCGTTATGCGTTATGCGTTATGCGTTATGCGTTATGCGTTATGCGTCGTGCGTCGTGCGTTGTGCGTTGTGCGTTGTGCGTTGTGCGTTGTGCGTTATGCGTTATGCGTTATGCGTTATGCGTTATGCGTTATGCATTATGCGTTATGCGTTATGCGTTATGCGTTGTGCGTTGTGCGTTGTGCGTTGTGCGTTGTTCGTTGTGCGTTGTGCGTTGTGCGTTATGCGTTATGCGTTATGCGTTATGCGTTATACGTTATGCGTTATGCGTTATGCGTTATGCGTTATGGGTGATGCGTTATGCGTTATGCGTTATGCATTATGCGCTACGTGTTATGCGTT
Source organism: Lasioglossum baleicum (assembly GCF_051020765.1). Taxonomy (NCBI): domain Eukaryota; kingdom Metazoa; phylum Arthropoda; class Insecta; order Hymenoptera; family Halictidae; genus Lasioglossum; species Lasioglossum baleicum. Next base: position 65,398 of record NW_027469346.1, read on the forward strand.
ATGGGCTATGCGTTATGCGTTATGCGTTATGCGTTATGCGTTATGACTTTTGCATTATGCGTTATGCGTTATGCGTTATGCGTTATGCGTTGTGCGTTGTGCGTTGTGCGTTGTGCGTTGTGCGTTGTGCGTTGTGCGTTGTGCGTTGTGCGTTGTGCGTTGTGCGTTGTGCGTTGTGCGTTGTGCGTTGTGCGTTGTGCGTTGTGCGTTGTGCGTTGTGCGTTGTGCGTTGTGCGTTGTGCGTCCTGCGTTATGCGTTATGCGTTATGCGTTATGCGTTATGCGTTATGCGTTATGCGTTATGCGTTATGCGTTATGCGTTATGCGTTATGCGTTATGCGTTATGCGTTATGCGTTATGCGTTATGCGTTATGCGTTATGCGTTATGCGTTATGCGTTATGCGTTATGCGTTATGCGTTATGCGTTATGCGTTATGCGTTATGCGTTATGCGTTATGCGTTATGCGTTATGCGTTATGCGTTATGCGTTATGCGTTATGCGTTATGCGTTATGCGTTATGCGTTATGCGTTATGCGTTATGCGTTATGCGTTATGCGTTATGACTTTTGCATTATGCGTTATGCGTTAAGCGTTATGCGTTATGCGTTATGCGTTATGCGTTATGCGTTATGCGTTATGCGTTATGCGTTATGCGTTATGCGTTATGCGTTCTGCGTTATGCGTTATGCGTTATGCGTTATGCGTTATGCGTTATGCGTTATGCGTTATGCGTTATGCGTTATGCGTTATGCGTTATGCGTTATGCGTTATGCGTTATGCGTTATGCGTTATGCATTATGCGATATGCGTTATGCGTTATGCGTTGTGCGTTGTGCGTTGTGCGTTGTGCGTTGTTCGTTGTGCGTTGTGCGTTGTGCGTTATGCGTTATGCGTTATGCGTTATGCGTTATGCGTTATGCGTTGTGCGTTGTGCGTTGTGCGTTATGCGTTATGCGTTATGCGTTATGCGTTATGCGTTATGCGTTATGCGTTATGCGTTATGCGTTATGCGTTATGCGTTATGCGTTATGCGTTATGCGTTATGCGTTATGCGTTATGCGTTATGCGTTATGCGTTCTGCGTTATGCGTTATGCGTTATGCGTTATGCGTTATGCGTTATGCGTTATGCGTTATGCGTTATGCGTTATGCGTTATGCGTTATGCGTTATGCGTTATGCGTTATGCGTTATGCGTTATGCGTTATGCGTTATGCGTCGTGCGTCGTGCGTTGTGCGTTGTGCGTTGTGCGTTGTGCGTTGTGCGTTATGCGTTATGCGTTATGCGTTATGCGTTATGCGTTATGCATTATGCGTTATGCGTTATGCGTTATGCGTTGTGCGTTGTGCGTTGTGCGTTGTGCGTTGTTCGTTGTGCGTTGTGCGTTGTGCGTTATGCGTTATGCGTTATGCGTTATGCGTTATACGTTATGCGTTATGCGTTATGCGTTATGCGTTATGGGTGATGCGTTATGCGTTATGCGTTATGCATTATGCGATATGCGCTACGTGTTATGCGTTATGGGCTATGCGTTATGCGTTATGCGTTATGCGTTATGCGTTATGCGTTATGCGTTATGCGTTATGCGTTATGCGTTATGCGTTATGCGTTATGCGTTATGCGTTATGCGTTATGCGTTATGCGTTATGCGTTATGCGTTATGCGTTATGCGTTATGCGTTATGCGTTATGCATTATGCGTTATGCGTTATGCGTTATGCGTTGTGCGTTGTGCGTTGTGCGTTGTGCGTTGTTCGTTGTGCGTTATGCGTTATGCGTTATGCGTTATGCGTTATGCGTTATGCGTTGTGCGTTGTGCGTTGTGCGTTATGCGTTATGCGTTATGCGTTATGCGTTATGCGTTATGCGTTATGCGTTATGCGTTATGCGTTATGCGTTATGCGTTATGCGTTATGCGTTATGCGTTATGCGTTATGCGTTATGCGTTATGCGTTATGCGTTCTGCGTTATGCGTTATGCGTTATGCGTTATGCGTTATGCGTTATGCGTTATGCGTTATGCGTTATGCGTTATGCGTTGTGCGTTGTGCGTTGTTCGTTGTGCGTTGTGCGTTATGCGTTATGCGTTATGCGTTATGCGTTATGCGTCGTGCGTCGTGCGTTGTGCGTTGTGCGTTGTGCGTTGTGCGTTGTGCGTTATGCGTTATGCGTTATGCGTTATGCGTTATGCGTTATGCATTATGCGTTATGCGTTATGCGTTATGCGTTGTGCGTTGTGCGTTGTGCGTTGTGCGTTGTTCGTTGTGCGTTGTGCGTTGTGCGTTATGCGTTATGCGTTATGCGTTATGCGTTATACGTTATGCGTTATGCGTTATGCGTTATGCGTTATGGGTGATGCGTTATGCGTTATGCGTTATGCATTATGCGATATGCGCTACGTGTTATGCGTTATGGGCTATGCGTTATGCGTTATGCGTTATGCGTTATGCGTTATGCGTTATGCGTTATGCGTTATGCGTTATGCGTTATGCGTTATGCGTTATGCGTTATGCGTTATGCGTTATGCGTTATGCGTTATGCGTTATGCGTTATGCGTTATGCGTTATGCATTATGCGTTATGCGTTATGCGTTATGCGTTGTGCGTTGTGCGTTGTGCGTTGTGCGTTGTTCGTTGTGCGTTGTGCGTTGTGCGTTATGCGTTATGCGTTATGCGTTATGCGTTATGCGTTATGCGTTATGCGTTATGCGTTATGGGTGATGCGTTATGCGTTATGCGTTATGCGTTATGCATTATGCGATATGCGCTACGTGTTATGCGTTATGGGCTATGCGTTATGCGTTATGCGTTATGCGTTATGACTTTTGCATTATGCGTTATGCGTTATGCGTTATGCGTTATGCGTTATGCGTTATGCGTTGTGCGTTGTGCGTTGTGCGTTATGCGTTATGCGTTATGCGTTATGCGTTATGCGTTATGCGTTATGCGTTATGCGTTATGCGTTATGCGTTATGCGTTATGCGTTATGCGTTATGCGTTATGCGTTATGCGTTATGCGTTATGCGTTATGCGTTATGCGTTATGCGTTATGCGTTATGCGTTATGCGTTATGCGTTATGCGTTATGCGTTATGCGTTATGCGTTATGCGTTATGCGTTATGCGTTATGCGTTATGCGTTATGCGTTATGCGTTATGCGTTATGCGTTATGCGTTATGCGTTATGCGTTATGCGTTATGCGTTATGCGTTATGCGTTATGCGTTATGCGTTATGCGTTATGCGTTATGCGTTATGCGTTATGCGTTATGCGTTATGCGTTATGCGTTATGCGTTATGCGTTATGCGTTATGCGTTATGCGTTATGCGTTATGCGTTATGCGTTATGCGTTATGCGTTATGCGTTATGCGTTATGCGTTATGCGTTATGCGTTATGCGTTATGCGTTATGCGTTATGCGTTATGCGTTATGCGTTATGCGTTATGCGTTATGCGTTATGCGTTATGCATTATGCGTTATGCGTTATGCGTTATGCGTTGTGCGTTGTGCGTTGTGCGTTGTGCGTTGTTCGTTGTGCGTTGTGCGTTGTGCGTTGTGCGTTATGCGTTATGCGTTATGCGTTATGCGTTATGCGTTATGCGTTATGCGTTATGCGTTATGCGTTATGGGTGATGCGTTATGCGTTATGCGTTATGCGTTATGCATTATGCGATATGCGCTACGTGTTATGCGTTATGGGCTATGCGTTATGCGTTATGCGTTATGCGTTATGACTTTTGCATTATGCGTTATGCGTTATGCGTTATGCGTTATGCGTTATGCGTTATGCGTTATGCGTTATGCGTTATGCGTTATGCGTTATGCGTTATGCGTTATGCGTTATGCGTTATGCGTTATGCGTTATGCGTTATGCGTTATGCGTTATGCGTTATGCGTTATGCGTTATGCGTTATGCGTTATGCGTTATGCGTTATGCGTTATGCGTTATGCGTTATGCGTTATGCGTTATGCGTTATGCGTTATGCGTTATGCGTTATGCGTTATGCGTTATGCGTTATGCGTTATGCGTTATGCGTTATGCGTTATGCGTTATGCGTTATGCGTTATGCGTTATGCGTTATGCGTTATGCGTTATGCGTTATGCGTTATGCGTTATGCGTTATGCGTTATGCGTTATGCGTTATGCGTTATGCGTTATGCGTTATGCGTCGTGCGTCGTGCGTTGTGCGTTGTGCGTTGTGCGTTGTGCGTTGTGCGTTATGCGTTATGCGTTATGCGTTATGCGTTATGCGTTATGCGTTATGCGTTATGCGTTATGCGTTATGCGTTATGCGTTATGCGCTATGCGTTATGCGTTATGCGTTATGCGTTATGCGGTATGCGTTATGACTTTTGCGTTATGCGTTATGCGTTGTGCGTTATGCGTTATGCGTTATGCGTTATGCGTTATGCGTTATGCGTTATGCGTCGTGCGTCGTGCGTTGTGCGTTGTGCGTTGTGCGTTGTGCGTTGTGCGTTATGCGTTATGCGTTATGCGTTATGCGTTATGCGTTATGCATTATGCGTTATGCGTTATGCGTTATGCGTTGTGCGTTGTGCGTTGTGCGTTGTGCGTTGTTCGTTGTGCGTTGTGCGTTGTGCGTTATGCGTTATGCGTTATGCGTTATGCGTTATACGTTATGCGTTATGCGTTATGCGTTATGCGTTATGGGTGATGCGTTATGCGTTATGCGTTATGCATTATGCGATATGCGCTACGTGTTATGCGTTATGGGCTATGCGTTATGCGTTATGCGTTATGCGTTATGACTTTTGCATTATGCGTTATGCGTTATGCGTTATGCGTTATGCGTTGTGCGTTGTGCGTTGTGCGTTGTGCGTTGTGCGTTGTGCGTTGTGCGTTGTGCGTTGTGCGTTGTGCGTTGTGCGTTGTGCGTTGTGCGTTGTGCGTTGTGCGTTGTGCGTTGTGCGTTGTGCGTTGTGCGTTGTGCGTTGTGCGTCCTGCGTTATGCGTTATGCGTTATGCGTTATGCGTTATGCGTTATGCGTTATGCGTTATGCGTTATGCGTTATGCGTTATGCGTTATGCGTTATGCGTTATGCGTTATGCGTTATGCGTTATGCGTTATGCGTTATGCGTTATGCGTTATGCGTTATGCGTTATGCGTTATGCGTTATGCGTTATGCGTTATGCGTTATGCGTTATGCGTTATGCGTTATGCGTTATGCGTTATGCGTTATGCGTTATGCGTTATGCGTTATGCGTTATGCGTTATGCGTTATGCGTTATGCGTTATGCGTTATGCGTTATGCGTTATGCGTTATGCGTTATGCGTTATGCGTTATGCGTTATGCGTTATGCGTTATGCGTTATGCGTTATGCGTTATGCGTTATGCGTTATGCGTTATGCGTTATGACTTTTGCATTATGCGTTATGCGTTAAGCGTTATGCGTTATGCGTTATGCGTTATGCGTTATGCGTTATGCGTTATGCGTTATGCGTTATGCGTTATGCGTTATGCGTTCTGCGTTATGCGTTATGCGTTATGCGTTATGCGTTATGCGTTATGCGTTATGCGTTATGCGTTATGCGTTATGCGTTATGCGTTATGCGTTATGCGTTATGCGTTATGCGTTATGCGTTATGCATTATGCGTTATGCGTTATGCGTTATGCGTTGTGCGTTGTGCGTTGTGCGTTGTGCGTTGTTCGTTGTGCGTTGTGCGTTGTGCGTTATGCGTTATGCGTTATGCGTTATGCGTTATGCGTTATGCGTTGTGCGTTGTGCGTTGTGCGTTATGCGTTATGCGTTATGCGTTATGCGTTATGTGTTATGCGTTATGCGTTATGCGTTATGCGTTATGCGTTATGCGTTATGCGTTATGCGTTATGCGTTATGCGTTATGCGTTATGCGTTATGCGTTATGCGTTCTGCGTTATGCGTTATGCGTTATGCGTTATGCGTTATGCGTTATGCGATATGCGTTATGCGTTATGCGTTATGCGTTATGCGTTATGCGTTATGCGTTATGCGTTATGCGTTATGCGTTATGCGTTATGCGTCGTGCGTCGTGCGTTGTGCGTTGTGCGTTGTGCGTTGTGCGTTGTGCGTTATGCGTTATGCGTTATGCGTTATGCGTTATGCGTTATGCATTATGCGTTATGCGTTATGCGTTATGCGTTGTGCGTTGTGCGTTGTGCGTTGTGCGTTGTTCGTTGTGCGTTGTGCGTTGTGCGTTATGCGTTATGCGTTATGCGTTATGCGTTATACGTTATGCGTTATGCGTTATGCGTTATGCGTTATGGGTGATGCGTTATGCGTTATGCGTTATGCATTATGCGATATGCGCTACGTGTTATGCGTTATGGGCTATGCGTTATGCGTTATGCGTTATGCGTTATGCGTTATGCGTTATGCGTTATGCGTTATGCGTTATGCGTTATGCGTTATGCGTTATGCGTTATGCGTTATGCGTTATGCGTTATGCGTTATGCGTTATGCGTTATGCGTTATGCATTATGCGTTATGCGTTATGCGTTATGCGTTGTGCGTTGTGCGTTGTGCGTTGTGCGTTGTTCGTTGTGCGTTGTGCGTTGTGCGTTATGCGTTATGCGTTATGCGTTATGCGTTATGCGTTATGCGTTATGCGTTATGCGTTATGGGTGATGCGTTATGCGTTATGCGTTATGCGTTATGCATTATGCGATATGCGCTACGTGTTATGCGTTATGGGCTATGCGTTATGCGTTATGCGTTATGCGTTATGACTTTTGCATTATGCGTTATGCGTTATGCGTTATGCGTTATGCGTTATGCGTTATGCGTTGTGCGTTGTGCGTTGTGCGTTATGCGTTATGCGTTATGCGTTATGCGTTATGCGTTATGCGTTATGCGTTATGCGTTATGCGTTATGCGTTATGCGTTATGCGTTATGCGTTATGCGTTATGCGTTATGCGTTATGCGTTATGCGTTATGCGTTATGCGTTATGCGTTATGCGTTATGCGTTATGCGTTATGCGTTATGCGTTATGCGTTATTCGTTATGCGTTATGCGTTATGCGTTATGCGTTATGCGTTATGCGTTATGCGTTATGCGTTATGCGTTATGCGTTATGCGTTATGCGTTATGCGTTATGCGTTATGCGTTATGCGTTATGCGTTATGCGTTATGCGTTATGCGTTATGCGTTATGCGTTATGCGTTATGCGTTATGCGTTATGCGTTATGCGTTATGCGTTATGCGTTATGCGTTATGCGTTATGCGTTATGCGTTATGCGTTATGCGTTATGCGTTATGCGTTATGCGTTATGCGTTATGCGGTATGCGTTATGCGTTATGCGTTATGCGTTATGCGTTATGCATTATGCGTTATGCGTTATGCGTTATGCGTTGTGCGTTGTGCGTTGTGCGTTGTGCGTTGTTCGTTGTGCGTTGTGCGTTGTGCGTTGTGCGTTATGCGTTATGCGTTATGCGTTATGCGTTATGCGTTATGCGTTATGCGTTATGCGTTATGCGTTATGGGTGATGCGTTATGCGTTATGCGTTATGCGTTATGCGTTATGCGTTATGCGTTATGCGTTATGCGTTGTGCGTTGTGCGTTTTGCGTTATGCGTTATGCGTTATGCGTTATGCGTTATGCGTTATGCGTTATGCGTTATGCGTTATGCGTTATGCGTTATGCGTTATGCGTTATGCGTTATGCGTTATGCGTTATGCGTTATGCGTTATGCGTTATGCGTTATGCGTTATGCGTTATGCGTTATGCGTTATGCGTTATGCGTTATGCGTTATGCGTTATGCGTTATGCGTTATGCGTTATGCGTTATGCGTTATGCGTTATGCGTTATGCGTTATGCGTTATGCGTTATGCGTTATGCGTTATGCGTTATGCGTTATGCGTTATGCGTTATGCGTTATGCGTTATGCGTTATGCGTTATGCGTTATGCGTTATGCGTTATGCGTTATGCGTTATGCGTTATGCGTTATGCGTTATGCGTTATGCGTTATGCGTTATGCGTTATGTGTTATGCGTTATGCGTTATGCGTTATGCGTTATGACTTTTGCGTTATGCGTTATGCGTTATGCGTTATGCGTTATGCGTTATGCGTTATGCGTTATGCGTTATGCGTTATGCGTTATGCGGTATGCGTTATGCGTTATGCGTTATGCGTTATGCGTTATGCGTTATGCGTTATGCGTTATGCGTTATGCGTTATGCGTTATGCGTTATGCGTTATGCGTTATGCGTTATGCGTTATGCGTTATGCGTTATGCGTTATGCGTTATGCGTTTTGCGTTATGCGTTATGCGTTATGCGTTATGCGTTATGCGTTATGCGTTATGCGTTATGCGTTATGCGTTATGCGTTATGCGTTATGCGTTATGCGTTATGCGTTATGCGTTATGCGTTATGCGTTATGCGTTATGCGTTATGCGTTATGCGTTATGCGTTGTGCGTTGTGCGTTATGCGTTATGCGTTATGCGTTATGCGTTATGCGTTATGCGTTATGCGTTATGCGTTATGGGCTATGCGTTATGCGTTATGCGTTATGCGTTATGACTTTTGCATTATGCGTTATGCGTTAAGCGTTATGCGTTATGCGTTATGCGTTATGCGTTGTGCGTTATGCGTTATGCGTTGTGCGTTGTGCGTTGTGCGTTGTGCGTTGTGCGTTGTGCGTTGTGCGTTGTGCGTTGTGCGTTGTGCGTTGTGCGTTGTGCGTTGTGCGTTAGGCGTTAGGCGTTGTGCGTTGTGCGTTGTGAGTTGTACGTTGTGCGTTGTGCGTTGTGCGTTGTGCGTTGTGCGTTGTGCGTTGTGCGTTGTGCGTTGTGCGTTGTGCGTTGTGCGTTGTGCGTTGTGCGTTGTGCGTTGTGCGTTGTGCGTTGTGCGTTATGGGCTATGCGTTATGCGTTATGACTTTTGCATTATGCGTTATGCGTTAAGCGTTATGCGTTATGCGTTATGCGTTATACGTTATGCGTTATGCGTTATGCGTTATGCGTTATGCGTTATGCGTTATGCGTTATGCGTTATGCGTTATGCGTTATGCGTTATGCGTTATACGTTATGCGTTATACCTTATGCGTTATGCGTTATGCGTTATTTTTTTATGCTGTCTGCGTTATGCGTTATGCGTTATGCGTTATGCGTTATGACTTTTGCGTTATGCGTTATGCGTTATGCGTTGTGCGTTGTGCGTTGTGCGTTATGCGTTATGCGTTATGCGTTATGCGTTATGCGTTATGCGTTATGCGTTATGCGTTATGCGTTATTCGTTATGCGTTATGCGTTATGCGTTATGCGTTATGCGTTATGGGTGATGCGTTATGCGTTATGCGTTATGCGTTATGCATTATGCGATATGCGCTACGTGTTATGCGTTATGGGCTATGCGTTATGCGTTATGCGTTATGCGTTATGACTTTTGCATTATGCGTTATGCGTTATGCGTTATGCGTTATGCGTTATGCGTTATGCGTTGTGCGTTGTGCGTTGTGCGTTATGCGTTATGCGTTATGCGTTATGCGTTATGCGTTATGCGTTATGCGTTATGCGTTATGCGTTATGCGTTATGCGTTATGCGTTATGCGTTATGCGTTATGCGTTATGCGTTATGCGTTATGCGTTATGCGTTATGCGTTATGCGTTATGCGTTATGCGTTATGCGTTATGCGTTATGCGTTATGCGTTATTCGTTATGCGTTATGCGTTATGCGTTATGCGTTATGCGTTATGCGTTATGCGTTATGCGTTATGCGTTATGCGTTATGCGTTATGCGTTATGCGTTATGCGTTATGCGTTATGCGTTATGCGTTATGCGTTATGCGTTATGCGTTATGCGTTATGCGTTATGCGTTATGCGTTATGCGTTATGCGTTATGCGTTATGCGTTATGCGTTATGCGTTATGCGTTATGCGTTATGCGTTATGCGTTATGCGTTATGCGTTATGCGTTATGCGTTATGCGTTATGCGGTATGCGTTATGCGTTATGCGTTATGCGTTATGCGTTATGCATTATGCGTTATGCGTTATGCGTTATGCGTTGTGCGTTGTGCGTTGTGCGTTGTGCGTTGTTCGTTGTGCGTTGTGCGTTGTGCGTTGTGCGTTATGCGTTATGCGTTATGCGTTATGCGTTATGCGTTATGCGTTATGCGTTATGCGTTATGCGTTATGGGTGATGCGTTATGCGTTATGCGTTATGCGTTATGCATTATGCGATATGCGCTACGTGTTATGCGTTATGGGCTATGCGTTATGCGTTATGCGTTATGCGTTATGACTTTTGCATTATGCGTTATGCGTTATGCGTTATGCGTTATGCGTTATGCGTTATGCGTTGTGCGTTGTGCGTTTTGCGTTATGCGTTATGCGTTATGCGTTATGCGTTATGCGTTATGCGTTATGCGTTATGCGTTATGCGTTATGCGTTATGCGTTATGCGTTATGCGTTATGCGTTATGCGTTATGCGTTATGCGTTATGCGTTATGCGTTATGCGTTATGCGTTATGCGTTATGCGTTATGCGTTATGCGTTATGCGTTATGCGTTATGCGTTATGCGTTATGCGTTATGCGTTATGCGTTATGCGTTATGCGTTATGCGTTATGCGTTATGCGTTATGCGTTATGCGTTATGCGTTATGCGTTATGCGTTATGCGTTATGCGTTATGCGTTATGCGTTATGCGTTATGCGTTATGCGTTATGCGTTATGCGTTATGCGTTATGCGTTATGCGTTATGCGTTATGCGTTATGCGTTATGCGTTATGCGTTATGCGTTATGCGTTATGCGTTATGCGTTATGCGTTATGCGTTATGCGTTATGCGTTATGTGTTATGCGTTATGCGTTATGCGTTATGCGTTATGACTTTTGCGTTATGCGTTATGCGTTATGCGTTATGCGTTATGCGTTATGCGTTATGCGTTATGCGTTATGCGTTATGCGTTATGCGGTATGCGTTATGCGTTATGCGTTATGCGTTATGCGTTATGCGTTATGCGTTATGCGTTATGCGTTATGCGTTATGCGTTATGCGTTATGCGTTATGCGTTATGCGTTATGCGTTATGCGTTATGCGTTATGCGTTATGCGTTATGCGTTTTGCGTTATGCGTTATGCGTTATGCGTTATGCGTTATGCGTTATGCGTTATGCGTTATGCGTTATGCGTTATGCGTTATGCGTTATGCGTTATGCGTTATGCGTTATGCGTTATGCGTTATGCGTTATGCGTTATGCGTTATGCGTTGTGCGTTGTGCGTTATGCGTTATGCGTTATGCGTTATGCGTTATGCGTTATGCGTTATGCGTTATGCGTTATGCGTTATGCGTTATGGGCTATGCGTTATGCGTTATGCGTTATGCGTTATGACTTTTGCATTATGCGTTATGCGTTAAGCGTTATGCGTTATGCGTTATGCGTTATGCGTTGTGCGTTATGCGTTATGCGTTGTGCGTTGTGCGTTGTGCGTTGTGCGTTGTGCGTTGTGCGTTGTGCGTTGTGCGTTGTGCGTTGTGCGTTGTGCGTTGTGCGTTGTGCGTTAGGCGTTAGGCGTTGTGCGTTGTGCGTTGTGAGTTGTACGTTGTGCGTTGTGCGTTGTGCGTTGTGCGTTGTGCGTTGTGCGTTGTGCGTTGTGCGTTGTGCGTTGTGCGTTGTGCGTTGTGCGTTGTGCGTTGTGCGTTGTGCGTTGTGCGTTATGGGCTATGCGTTATGCGTTATGACTTTTGCATTATGCGTTATGCGTTAAGCGTTATGCGTTATGCGTTATGCGTTATACGTTATGCGTTATGCGTTATGCGTTATGCGTTATGCGTTATGCGTTATGCGTTATGCGTTATGCGTTATGCGTTATGCGTTATGCGTTATACGTTATGCGTTATACCTTATGCGTTATGCGTTATGCGTTATTTTTTTATGCTGTCTGCGTTATGCGTTATGCGTTATGCGTTATGCGTTATGACTTTTGCGTTATGCGTTATGCGTTATGCGTTGTGCGTTGTGCGTTGTGCGTTGTGCGTTATGCGTTATGCGTTATGCGTTATGCGTTATGCGTTATGCGTTATGCGTTATGCGTTATGCGTTAGGCGTTATGGGTTTTGTGTTATGCGTAATGCGTTATGCGTTATGCGTTATGCGTTATGACTTTTGCATTATGCGTTATGCGTTATGCGTTATGCGTTATGCGTTATGCGTTATGCGTTATGCGTTATGCGTTATGCGTTATGCGTTATGCGTTATGCGTTATGCGTTATGCGTTATGCGTTATGCGTTATGCGTTATGCGTTATGCGTTATGCGTTATGCGTTATGCGTTATGCGTTATGCGTTATGACTTTTGCGTTATGCGTTATGCGTTGTGCGTTATGCGTTATGCGTTATGCGTTATGCGTTATGCGTTATGCGTTATGCGTTATGCGTTATGCGTTATGCGTTATGCGTTATGCGTTATGCGTTATGCGTTATGCGTTATGCGTTATGCGTTATGCGTTATGCGTTATGCGTTATGCGTTATGCGTTATGCGTTATGCGTTATGCGTTATGCGTTATGCGTTATGCGTTATGCGTTATGCGTTATGCGTTATGCGTTATGCGTTATGCGTTATGCGTTATGCGTTATGCGTTATGCGTTATGCGTTATGCGTTGTGCGTTGTGCGTTGTGCGTTGTGCGTTGTGCGTTATGCGTTATGCGTTATGCGTTATGCGTTATGCGTTATGCGTTATGCGTTATGCGTTATGCGTTATGCGTTATGCGTTATGCGTTATGCGTTATGCGTTATGCGTTATGCGTTATGCGTTATGCGTTATGCGTTATGCGTTATGCGTTATGCGTTATGCGTTATGCGTTATGCGTTATGCGTTATGCGTTATGCGTTATGCGTTATGCGTTATGCGTTATGCGTTATGCGTTATGCGTTATGCGTTATGCGTTATGCGTTATGCGTTATGCGTTATGCGTTATGCGTTATGCGTTATGCGTTATGCGTTATGCGTTATGCGTTATGCGTTATGCGTTATGCGTTATGCGTTATGCGTTATGCGTTATGCGTTGTGCGTTGTGCGTTATGCGTTATGCGTTATGCGTTATGCGTTATGCGTTATGCGTTATGCGTTATGGGCTATGCGTTATGCGTTATGCGTTATGCGTTATGACTTTTGCATTATGCGTTATGCGTTAAGCGTTATGCGTTATGCGTTATGCGTTATGCGTTGTGCGTTATGCGTTATGCGTTGTGCGTTGTGCGTTGTGCGTTGTGCGTTGTGCGTTGTGCGTTGTGCGTTGTGCGTTGTGCGTTGTGCGTTGTGCGTTAGGCGTTAGGCGTTGTGCGTTGTGCGTTGTGAGTTGTACGTTGTGCGTTGTGCGTTGTGCGTTGTGCGTTGTGCGTTGTGCGTTGTGCGTTGTGCGTTGTGCGTTGTGCGTTGTGCGTTGTGCGTTGTGCGTTGTGCGTTGTGCGTTGTGCGTTGTGCGTTATGGGCTATGCGTTATGCGTTATGACTTTTGCATTATGCGTTATGCGTTAAGCGTTATGCGTTATGCGTTATGCGTTATACGTTATGCGTTATGCGTTATGCGTTATGCGTTATGCGTTATGCGTTATGCGTTATGCGTTATGCGTTATGCGTTATGCGTTATACGTTATGCCTTATACCTTATGCGTTATGCGTTATGCGTTATTTTTTTATGCTGTCTGCGTTATGCGTTATGCGTTATGCGTTATGCGTTATGACTTTTGCGTTATGCGTTATGCGTTATGCGTTGTGCGTTGTGCGTTATGCGTTATGCGTTATGCGTTATGCGTTATGCGTTATGCGTTAGGCGTTATGGGTTTTGTGTTATGCGTAATGCGTTATGCGTTATGCGTTATGCGTTATGACTTTTGCATTATGCGTTATGCGTTATGCGTTATGCGTTATGCGTTATGCGTTATGCGTTATGCGTTATGCGTTATGCGTTATGCGTTATGCGTTATGACTTTTGCGTTATGCGTTATGCGTTGTGCGTTATGCGTTATGCGTTATGCGTTATGCGTTATGCGTTATGCGTTATGCGTTATGCGTTATGCGTTATGCGTTATGCGTTATGCGTTATGCGTTATGCGTTATGCGTTATGCGTTATGCGTTATGCGTTATGCGTTATGCGTTATGCGTTATGCGTTATGCGTTATGCGTTATGCGTTATGCGTTATGCGTTATGCGTTATGCGTTATGCGTTATGCGTTATGCGTTATGCGTTATGCGTTATGCGTTGTGCGTTGTGCGTTGTGCGTTGTGCGTTATGCGTTATGCGTTATGCGTTATGCGTTATGCGTTATGCGTTATGCGTTATGCGTTATGCGTTATGCGTTATGCGTTATGCGTTATGCGTTATGCGTTATGCGTTATGCGTTATGCGTTATGCGTTATGCGTTATGCGTTATGCGTTATGCGTTATGCGTTATGCGTTATGCGTTATGCGTTATGCGTTATGCGTTATGCGTTATGCGTTATGCGTTATGCGTTATGCGTTATGCGTTATGCGTTATGCGTTATGCGTTATGCGTTATGCGTTATGCGTTATGCGTTATGCGTTATGCGTTATGCGTTATGCGTTATGCGTTATGCGTTATGCGTTATGCGTTATGCGTTATGCGTTATGCGTTATGCGTTATGCGTTATGCGTTATGCGTTATGCGTTATGCGTTATGCGTTATGCGTTATGCGTTATGCGTTATGCGTTATGCGTTATGCGTTTTGCGTTATGCGTTATGCGTTATGCGTTATGCGTTATGCGTTATGCGTTATGCGTTATGCGTTATGCGTTATGCGTTATGCGTTATGCGTTATGCGTTATGCGTTATGTGTTATGCGTTATGCGTTATGCGTTATGCGTTATGACTTTTGCGTTATGCGTTATGCGTTATGCGTTATGCCTTATGCGTTATGCGTTATGCGTTATGCGTTATGCGTTATGCATTATGCGTTATGCGTTATGCGTTATGCGTTGTGCGTTGTGCGTTGTGCGTTGTGCGTTGTTCGTTGTGCGTTGTGCGTTGTGCGTTATGCGTTATGCGTTATGCGTTATGCGTTATGCGTTATGCGTTATGCGTTATGCGTTATGCGTTATGCGTTATGCGTTATGCGTTATGGGTGATGCGTTATGCGTTATGCGTTATGCATTATGCGATATGCGCTACGTGTTATGCGTTATGGGCTATGCGTTATGCGTTATGCGTTATGCGTTATGACTTTTGCATTATGCGTTATGCGTTATGCGTTATGCGTTATGCGTTATGCGTTATGCGTTGTGCGTTGTGCGTTGTGCGTTGTGCGTTATGCGTTATGCGTTATGCGTTATGCGTTATGCGTTATGCGTTATGCGTTATGCGTTATGCGTTATGCGTTATGCGTTATGCGTTATGCGTTATGCGTTATGCGTTATGCGTTATGCGTTATGCGTTATGCGTTATGCGTTATGCGTTATGCGTTATGCGTTATGCGTTATGCGTTATACGTTATGCGTTATGCGTTATGCGTTATGCGTTATGCGTTATGCGTTATGCGTTATGCGTTATGCGTTATGCGTTATGCGTTATGCGTTATGCGTTATGCGTTATGCGTTATGCGTTATGCGTTATGCGTTATGCGTTATGCGTTATGCGTTATGCGTTATGCGTTATGCGTTATGCGTTATGCGTTATGCGTTATGCGTTATGCGTTATGCGTTATGCGTTATGCGTTATGCGTTATGCGTTATGCGTTATGCGTTATGCGTTATGCGTTATGCGTTATGCGTTATGCGTTATGCGTTATGCGTTATGCGTTATGCGTTATACGTTATGCGTTATACCTTATGCGTTATGCGTTATGCGTTATTTTTTTATGCTGTCTGCGTTATGCGTTATGCGTTATGCGTTATGCGTTATGACTTTTGCGTTATGCGTTATGCGTTATGCGTTGTGCGTTGTGCGTTGTGCGTTGTGCGTTGTGCGTTATGCGTTATGCGTTATGCGTTATGCGTTATGCGTTATGCGTTATGCGTTATGCGTTATGCGTTATGCGTTATGCGTTAGGCGTTATGGGTTTTGTGTTATGCGTAATGCGTTATGCGTTATGCGTTATGCGTTATGACTTTTGCATTATGCGTTATGCGTTATGCGTTATGCGTTATGCGTTATGCGTTATGCGTTATGCGTTATGCGTTATGCGTTATGCGTTATGCGTTATGCGTTATGCGTTATGCGTTATGCGTTATGCGTTATGCGTTATGCGTTATGCGTTATGCGTTATGCGTTATGCGTTATGCGTTATGCGTTATGCGTTATGCGTTATGCGTTATGCGTTTTGCGTTATGCGTTATGCGTTATGCGTTATGCGTTATGCGTTATGCGTTATGCGTTATGCGTTATGCGTTATGCGTTATGCGTTATGCGTTATGTGTTATGCGTTATGCGTTATGCGTTATGCGTTATGACTTTTGCGTTATGCGTTATGCGTTATGCGTTATGCCTTATGCGTTATGCGTTATGCGTTATGCGTTATGCGTTATGCATTATGCGTTATGCGTTATGCGTTATGCGTTATGCGTTGTGCGTTGTGCGTTGTGCGTTGTGCGTTGTTCGTTGTGCGTTGTGCGTTGTGCGTTATGCGTTATGCGTTATGCGTTATGCGTTATGCGTTATGCGTTATGCGTTATGCGTTATGCGTTATGCGTTATGCGTTATGGGTGATGCGTTATGCGTTATGCGTTATGCATTATGCGATATGCGCTACGTGTTATGCGTTATGGGCTATGCGTTATGCGTTATGCGTTATGCGTTATGACTTTTGCATTATGCGTTATGCGTTATGCGTTATGCGTTATGCGTTATGCGTTATGCGTTGTGCGTTGTGCGTTGTGCGTTGTGCGTTATGCGTTATGCGTTATGCGTTATGCGTTATGCGTTATGCGTTATGCGTTATGCGTTATGCGTTATGCGTTATGCGTTATGCGTTATGCGTTATGCGTTATGCGTTATGCGTTATGCGTTATGCGTTATGCGTTATGCGTTATGCGTTATACGTTATGCGTTATGCGTTATGCGTTATGCGTTATGCGTTATGCGTTATGCGTTATGCGTTATGCGTTATGCGTTATGCGTTATGCGTTATTCGTTATGCGTTATGCGTTATGCGTTATGCGTTATGCGTTATGCGTTATGCGTTATGCGTTATGCGTTATGCGTTATGCGTTATGCGTTATGCGTTATGCGTTATGCGTTATGCGTTATGCGTTATGCGTTATGCGTTATGCGTTATGCGTTATGCGTTATGCGTTATGCGTTATGCGTTATGCGTTATGCGTTATGCGTTGTGCGTTGTGCGTTGTGCGTTGTGCGTTGTGCGTTGTGCGTTATGCGTTATGCGTTATGCGTTATGCGTTATGCGTTATACGTTATGCGTTATGCGTTATGCGTTATGCGTTATGCGTTATGCGTTATGGGTGATGCGTTATGCGTTATGCGTTATGCATTATGCGATATGCGCTACGTGTTATGCGTTATGGGCTATGCGTTATGCGTTATGCGTTATGCGTTATGCGTTATGCGTTATGCGTTATGCGTTATGCGTTATGCGTTATGCGTTATGCGTTATGCGTTATGCGTTATGCGTTATGCGTTATGCGTTATGCGTTATGCGTTATGCGTTATGCGTTATGCGTTATGCGTTATGCGTTATGCGTTATGCGTTATGCGTTATGCGTTATGCGTTATGCGTTATGCGTTATGCGTTATGCGTTATGCGGTATGCGTTATGACTTTTGCGTTATGCGTTATGCGTTGTGCGTTATACGTTGTGCGTTGTGCGTTGTGCGTTGTGCGTTGTGCGTCGTGCGTCGTGCGTTGTGCGTTGTGCGTTGTGCGTTGTGCGTTATGCGTTATGCGTTATGCGTTATGCGTTATGCGTTATGCGTTATGCGTTATGCGTTGTGCGTTGTGCGTTGTGCGTTGTGCGTTGTTCGTTGTGCGTTGTGCGTTGTGCGTTATGCGTTATGCGTTATGCGTTATGCGTTATGCGTTATACGTTATGCGTTATGCGTTATGCGTTATGCGTTATGCGTTATGGGTGATGCGTTATGCGTTATGCGTTATGCATTATGCGATATGCGCTACGTGTTATGCGTTATGGGCTATGCGTTATGCGTTATGCGTTATGCGTTATGCGTTATGACTTTTGCATTATGCGTTATGCGTTATGCGTTATGCGTTATGCGTTATGCGTTATGCGTTGTGCGTTGTGCGTTGTGCGTTGTGCGTTGTGCGTTGTGCGTTGTGCGTTGTGCGTTGTGCGTTGTGCGTTGTGCGTTGTGCGTTGTGCGTTGTGCGTCGTGCGTCGTGCGTTGTGCGTTGTGCGTTGTGCGTTGTGCGTTGTGCGTTGTGCGTTGTGCGTCCTGCGTTATGCGTTATGCGTTATGCGTTATGCGTTATGCGTTATGCGTTATGCGTTATGCGTTATGCGTTATGCGTTATGCGTTATGCGTTATGCGTTATGCGTTATGCGTTATGCGTTATGCGTTATGCGTTATGCGTTATGCGTTATGCGTTATGCGTTATGCGTTATGCGTTATGCGTTATGCGTTATGCGTTATGCGTTATGCGTTATGCGTTATGCGTTATGCGTTATGCGTTATGCGTTATGCGTTATGCGTTATGCGTTATGCGTTATGCGTTATGGGCTATGCGTTATGCGTTATGCGTTATGCGTTATGACTTTTGCATTATGCGTTATGCGTTAAGCGTTATGCGTTATGCGTTATGCGTTATGCGTTGTGCGTTATGCGTTATGCGTTGTGCGTTGTGCGTTGTGCGTTATGCGTTATGAGTTATGCGTTATGCGTTATGCGTTATGCGTTATGCGTTATGCGTTATGTGTTATGCGTTATGCGTTATGCGTTATGCGTTATGCGTTATGCGTTGTGCGTTGTGCGTTATGCGTTATGCGTTATGCGTTATGCGTTATGCGTTATACGTTATGCGTTGTGCGTTGTGCGTTATGCGTTATGCGTTATGCGTTATGCGTTATGCGTTATACGTTATGCGTTATGCGTTATGCGTTATGCGTTATGCGTTATGGGTGATGCGTTATGCGTTATGCGTTATGCATTATGCGATATGCGCTACGTGTTATGCGTTATGGGCTATGCGTTATGCGTTATGCGTTATGCGTTATGCGTTATGCGTTATGCGTTATGCGTTATGCGTTATGCGTTATGCGTTATGCGTTATGCGTTATGCGTTATGCGTTATGCGTTATGCGTTATGCGTTATGCGTTATGCGTTATGCGTTATGCGTTATGCGTTATGCGTTATGCGTTATGCGTTATGCGTTATGCGTTATGCGTTATGCGTTATGCGTTATGCGGTATGCGTTATGACTTTTGCGTTATGCGTTATGCGTTGTGCGTTATACGTTGTGCGTTGTGCGTTGTGCGTTGTGCGTTGTGCGTTGTGCGTCGTGCGTCGTGCGTTGTGCGTTGTGCGTTGTGCGTTGTGCGTTATGCGTTATGCGTTATGCGTTATGCGTTATGCGTTATGCGTTATGCGTTATGCGTTGTGCGTTGTGCGTTGTGCGTTGTGCGTTGTTCGTTGTGCGTTGTGCGTTGTGCGTTATGCGTTATGCGTTATGCGTTATGCGTTATGCGTTATACGTTATGCGTTATGCGTTATGCGTTATGCGTTATGCGTTATGGGTGATGCGTTATGCGTTATGCGTTATGCATTATGCGATATGCGCTACGTGTTATGCGTTATGGGCTATGCGTTATGCGTTATGCGTTATGCGTTATGCGTTATGCGTTATGACTTTTGCATTATGCGTTATGCGTTATGCGTTATGCGTTATGCGTTATGCGTTGTGCGTTGTGCGTTGTGCGTTGTGCGTTGTGCGTTGTGCGTTGTGCGTTGTGCGTTGTGCGTTGTGCGTTGTGCGTTGTGCGTTGTGCGTTGTGCGTCGTGCGTCGTGCGTTGTGCGTTGTGCGTTGTGCGTTGTGCGTTGTGCGTTGTGCGTTGTGCGTCCTGCGTTATGCGTTATGCGTTATGCGTTATGCGTTATGCGTTATGCGTTATGCGTTATGCGTTATGCGTTATGCGTTATGCGTTATGCGTTATGCGTTATGCGTTATGCGTTATGCGTTATGCGTTATGCGTTATGCGTTATGCGTTATGCGTTATGCGTTATGCGTTATGCGTTATGCGTTATGCGTTATGCGTTATGCGTTATGCGTTATGCGTTATGCGTTATGCGTTATGCGTTATGCGTTATGCGTTATGCGTTATGCGTTATGGGCTATGCGTTATGCGTTATGCGTTATGCGTTATGACTTTTGCATTATGCGTTATGCGTTAAGCGTTATGCGTTATGCGTTATGCGTTATGCGTTGTGCGTTATGCGTTATGCGTTGTGCGTTGTGCGTTGTGCGTTATGCGTTATGAGTTATGCGTTATGCGTTATGCGTTATGCGTTATGCGTTATGCGTTATGTGTTATGCGTTATGCGTTATGCGTTATGCGTTATGCGTTATGCGTTATGCGTTATGCGTTATGCGTTATGCGTTATGCGATATGCGCTACGTGTTATGGGTTATGGGCTATGCGTTATGCGTTATACGTTATGACTTTTGCATTATGCGTTATGCGTTAAGCGTTATGCGTTATGCGTTATGCGTTATGCGTTATGCGTTATGCGTTATGCGTTATGCGTTATGCGTTATCCGTTATGCGTTATGCGTCATGCGTTGTGCGTTATGCGTTATGCGTTATGCGTTATGCGTTATGCGTAATGCGTTATGCGTTATGCGTTATGCGTTATGCGTTATGCGTTATGCGTTATGCGTTATGCGTTATGCGCTATGCGTTATGCGTTATGCGTTATGCGTTATGCGGTATGCGTTATGACTTTTGCGTTATGCGTTATGCGTTGTGCGTTATACGTTGTGCGTTGTGCGTTGTGCGTTGTGCGTTGTGCGTTGTGCGTTGTGCGTTGTGCGTTGTGCGTTGTGCGTTGTGCGTTATGCGTTATGCGTTATGCGTTATGCGTTATGCGTTATGCGTTATGCGTTATGCGTTATGCGTTATGCGTCGTGCGTCGTGCGTTGTGCGTTGTGCGTTGTGCGTTGTGCGTTGTGCGATATGCGTTATGCGTTATACGTTATGCGTTATGCGTTATGCATTATGCGTTATGCGTTATGCGTTATGCGTTTTGCGTTGTGCGTTGTGCGTTGTGCGTTGTTCGTTGTGCGTTGTGCGTTGTGCGTTATGCGTTATGCGTTATGCGTTATGCGTTATGCGTTATACGTTATGCGTTATGCGTTATGCGTTATGCGTTATGGGTGATGCGTTATGCGTTATGCGTTATGCATTATGCGATATGCGCTACGTGTTATGCGTTATGGGCTATGCGTTATGCGTTATGCGTTATGCGTTATGACTTTTGCATTATGCGTTATGCGTTATGCGTTATGCGTTATGCGTTATGCGTTGTGCGTTGTGCGTTGTGCGTTGTGCGTTGTGCGTTGTGCGTTGTGCGTTGTGCGTTGTGCGTTGTGCGTTGTGGGTTGTGCGTTGTGCGTTGTGCGTTGTGCGTTGTGCGTTGTGCGTTGTGCGTTGTGCGTTGTGCGTTGTGCGTTGTGCGTTGTGCGTTGTGCGTTGTGCGTCCTGCGTTATGCGTTATGCGTTATGCGTTATGCGTTATGCGTTATGCGTTATGCGTTATGCGTTATGCGTTATGCGTTATGCGTTATGCGTTATGCGTTATGCGTTATGCGTTATGCGTTATGCGTTATGCGTTATGTGTTATGCGTTATGCGTTATGCGTTATGCGTTATGCGTTATGCGTTATGCGTTATGCGTTATGCGTTATGCGTTATGCGTTATGCGTTATGCGTTATGCGTTATGCGTTATGCGTTATGCGTTATGCGTTATGCGTTATGCGTTATGCGTTATGACTTTTGCATTATGCGTTATGCGTTAAGCGTTATGCGTTATGCGTTATGCGTTATGCGTTGTGCGTTATGCGTTATGCGTTGTGCGTTGTGCGTTGTGCGTTGTGCGTTGTGCGTCGTGCGTCGTGCGTTGTGCGTTGTGCGTTATGCGTTATGCGTTATGCGTTATGTGTTATGCGTTATGCGTTATGCGTTATGCGTTATGCATTATGCGTTATGCGTTATGCGTTATGCGTTGTGCGTTGTGCGTTGTGCGTTGTGCGTTGTTCGTTGTGCGTTGTGCGTTGTGCGTTATGCGTTATGCGTTATGCGTTATGCGTTATGCGTTATACGTTATGCGTTATGCGTTATGCGTTATGCGTTATGCGTTATGCGTTATGGGTGATGCGTTATGCGTTATGCGTTATGCATTATGCGATTTGCGCTACGTGTTATGCGTTATGGGCTATGCGTTATGCGTTATGCGTTATGCGTTATGCGTTATGACTTTTGCATTATGCGTTATGCGTTATGCGTTATGCGTTATGCGTTATGCGTTATGCGTTGTGCGTTGTGCGTTGTGCGTTGTGCGTTGTGCGTTGTGCGTTGTGCGATATGCGTTATGCGTTATACGTTATGCGTTATGCGTTATGCATTATGCGTTATGCGTTATGCGTTATGCGTTTTGCGTTGTGCGTTGTGCGTTGTGCGTTGTTCGTTGTGCGTTGTGCGTTGTGCGTTATGCGTTATGCGTTATGCGTTATGCGTTATACGTTATGCGTTATGCGTTATGCGTTATGCGTTATGGGTGATGCGTTATGCGTTATGCGTTATGCATTATGCGATATGCGCTACGTGTTATGCGTTATGGGCTATGCGTTATGCGTTATGCGTTATGCGTTATGACTTTTGCATTATGCGTTATGCGTTATGCGTTATGCGTTATGCGTTATGCGTTGTGCGTTGTGCGTTGTGCGTTGTGCGTTGTGCGTTGTGCGTTGTGCGTTGTGCGTTGTGCGTTGTGCGTTGTGGGTTGTGCGTTGTGCGTTGTGCGTTGTGCGTTGTGCGTTGTGCGTTGTGCGTTGTGCGTTGTGCGTTGTGCGTTGTGCGTTGTGCGTTGTGCGTCCTGCGTTATGCGTTATGCGTTATGCGTTATGCGTTATGCGTTATGCGTTATGCGTTATGCGTTATGCGTTATGCGTTATGCGTTATGCGTTATGCGTTATGCGTTATGCGTTATGCGTTATGCGTTATGCGTTATGCGTTATGTGTTATGCGTTATGCGTTATGCGTTATGCGTTATGCGTTATGCGTTATGCGTTATGCGTTATGCGTTATGCGTTATGCGTTATGCGTTATGCGTTATGCGTTATGCGTTATGCGTTATGCGTTATGCGTTATGACTTTTGCATTATGCGTTATGCGTTAAGCGTTATGCGTTATGCGTTATGCGTTATGCGTTGTGCGTTATGCGTTATGCGTTGTGCGTTGTGCGTTGTGCGTTGTGCGTTGTGCGTCGTGCGTCGTGCGTTGTGCGTTGTGCGTTATGCGTTATGCGTTATGCGTTATGTGTTATGCGTTATGCGTTATGCGTTATGCGTTATGCATTATGCGTTATGCGTTATGCGTTATGCGTTGTGCGTTGTGCGTTGTGCGTTGTGCGTTGTTCGTTGTGCGTTGTGCGTTGTGCGTTATGCGTTATGCGTTATGCGTTATGCGTTATGCGTTATACGTTATGCGTTATGCGTTATGCGTTATGCGTTATGCGTTATGCGTTATGGGTGATGCGTTATGCGTTATGCGTTATGCATTATGCGATATGCGCTACGTGTTATGCGTTATGGGCTATGCGTTATGCGTTATGCGTTATGCGTTATGCGTTA
The DNA here is from genome assembly GCF_051020765.1 of Lasioglossum baleicum. Lineage (NCBI taxonomy): Eukaryota > Metazoa > Arthropoda > Insecta > Hymenoptera > Halictidae > Lasioglossum > Lasioglossum baleicum. The sequence goes on from NW_027469346.1 coordinate 89,182, forward strand.
TGACTTTTGCATTATGCGTTATGCGTTATGCGTTATGCGTTATGCGTTATGCGTTATGCGTTGTGCGTTGTGCGTTGTGCGTTGTGCGTTGTGCGTTGTGCGTTGTGCGTTGTGCGTTGTGCGTTGTGCGTTGTGCGTTGTGCGTTGTGCGTCGTGCGTTGTGCGTTGTGCGTTGTGCGTTGTGCGTTGTGCGTTGTGCGTTGTGCGTTGTGCGTCCTGCGTTATGCGTTATGCGTTATGCGTTATGCGTTATGCGTTATGCGTTATGCGTTATGCGTTATGCGTTATGCGTTATGCGTTATGCGTTATGCGTTATGCGTTATGCGTTATGCGTTATGCGTTATGCGTTATGCGTTATGCGTTATGCGTTATGCGTTATGCGTTATGCGTTTTGCGTTATGCGTTATGCGTTATGCGTTATGCGTTATGCGTTATGCGTTATGCGTTATGCGTTATGCGTTATGCGTTATGCGTTATGCGTTATGCGTTATGTGTTATGCGTTATGCGTTATGCGTTATGCGTTATGACTTTTGCGTTATGCGTTATGCGTTATGCGTTATGCCTTATGCGTTATGCGTTATGCGTTATGCGTTATGCGTTATGCATTATGCGTTATGCGTTATGCGTTATGCGTTGTGCGTTGTGCGTTGTGCGTTGTGCGTTGTTCGTTGTGCGTTGTGCGTTGTGCGTTATGCGTTATGCGTTATGCGTTATGCGTTATGCGTTATGCGTTATGCGTTATGCGTTATGCGTTATGCGTTATGCGTTATGCGTTATGCGTTATGCGTTATGGGTGATGCGTTATGCGTTATGCGTTATGCATTATGCGATATGCGCTACGTGTTATGCGTTATGGGCTATGCGTTATGCGTTATGCGTTATGCGTTATGACTTTTGCATTATGCGTTATGCGTTATGCGTTATGCGTTATGCGTTATGCGTTATGCGTTGTGCGTTGTGCGTTGTGCGTTGTGCGTTATGCGTTATGCGTTATGCGTTATGCGTTATGCGTTATGCGTTATGCGTTATGCGTTATGCGTTATGCGTTATGCGTTATGCGTTATGCGTTATGCGTTATGCGTTATGCGATATGCGCTACGTGTTATGGGTTATGGGCTATGCGTTATGCGTTATGCGTTATGACTTTTGCATTATGCGTTATGCGTTAAGCGTTATGCGTTATGCGTTGTGCGTTATGCGTTATGCGTTGTGCGTTGTGCGTTGTGCGTTGTGCGTTGTGCGTTGTGCGTTGTGCGTTGTGCGTCGTGCGTTATGCGTTGTGCGTTGTGCGTTATGCGTTATGCGTTATGCGTTATGCGTTATGCGTTATGCGTTATGCGTTATGCGTTATGGGCTATGCGTTATGCGTTATGCGTTATGCGTTATGACTTTTGCATTATGCGTTATGTGTTATGCGTTATGCGTTATGCGTTATGCGTTATGCGTTATGCGTTATGCGTTATGCGTTATGCGTTATGCGTTATGCGTTATGCGTTATGCGTTATGCGTTATGCGTTATGCGTTATGACTTTTGCATTATGCGTTATGCGTTAAGCGTTATGCGTTATGCGTTATGCGTTATGCGTTGTGCGTTATGCGTTATGCGTTGTGCGTTGTGCGTTGTGCGTTATGCGTTATGCGTTATGCGTTATGCGTTATGCGTTATGCGTTATGCGTTATGCGTTATGCGTTATGTGTTATGCGTTATGCGTTATGCGTTATGCGTTATGCGTTATGCGTTATGCGTTATGCGTTATGCGTTATGCGTTATGCGTTATGCGTTATGCGATATGCGCTACGTGTTATGGGTTATGGGCTATGCGTTATGCGTTATGCGTTATGACTTTTGCATTATGCGTTATGCGTTAAGCGTTATGCGTTATGCGTTGTGCGTTATGCGTTATGCGTTGTGCGTTGTGCGTTGTGCGTTGTGCGTTGTGCGTTGTGCGTTGTGCGTTGTGCGTTGTGCGTTATGCGTTGTGCGTTGTGCGTTATGCGTTATGCGTTATGCGTTATGCGTTATGCGTTATGCGTTATGCGTTATGGGCTATGCGTTATGCGTTATGCGTTATGCGTTATGACTTTTGCATTATGCGTTATGCGTTAAGCGTTATGCGTTATGCGTTGTGCGTTATGCGTTATGCGTTGTGCGTTGTGCGTTGTGCGTTGTGCGTTGTGCGTTGTGCGTTGTGCGTTGTGCGTTGTGCGTTGTGCGTTGTGCGTTGTGCGTTGTGCGTTGTGCGTTGTGCGTTGTGCGTTGTGCGTTAGGCGTTAGGCGTTGTGCGTTGTGAGTTGTACGTTGTGCGTTGTGCGTTGTGCGTTGTGCGTTGTGCGTTGTGCGTTGTGCGTTGTGCGTTGTGCGTTGTGCGTTGTGCGTTGTGCGTTGTGCGTTGTGCGTTGTGCGTTGTGCGTTGTGCGTTGTGCGTTGTGCGTTGTGCGTTATGGGCTATGCGTTATGCGTTATGACTTTTGCATTATGCGTTATGCGTTAAGCGTTATGCGTTATGCGTTATGCGTTATGCGTTATACGTTATGCGTTATGCGTTATGCGTTATGCGTTATGCGTTATGCGTTATGCGTTATGCGTTATGCGTTATGCGTTATGCGTTATGCGTTATACGTTATGCGTTATACCTTATGCGTTATGCGTTATGCGTTATTTTTTTATGCTGTCTGCGTTATGCGTTATGCGTTATGCGTTATGCGTTATGCGTTATGCGTTAGGCGTTATGGGTTTTGTGTTATGCGTAATGCGTTATGCGTTATGCGTTATGCGTTATGACTTTTGCATTATGCGTTATGCGTTATGCGTTATGCGTTATGCGTTATGCGTTATGCGTTATGCGTTATGCGTTATGCGTTATGCGTTATGCGTTATGCGTTATGACTTTTGCGTTATGCGTTATGCGTTGTGCGTTATGCGTTATGCGTTATGCGTTATGCGTTATGCGTTATGCGTTATGCGTTATGCGTTATGCGTTATGCGTTATGCGTTATGCGTTATGCGTTATGCGTTATGCGTTATGCGTTATGCGTTATGCGTTATGCGTTATGCATTATGCGTTATGCGTTATGCGTTATGCGTTATGCGTTATGCGTTATGCGTTATGCGTTATGCGTTATGCGTTATGCGTTATGCGTTATGCGTTTTGCGTTATGCGTTATGCGTTATGCGTTATGCGTTATGCGTTATGCGTTATGCGTTATGCGTTATGCGTTATGCGTTATGCGTTATGCGTTATGCGTTATGCGTTATGTGTTATGCGTTATGCGTTATGCGTTATGCGTTATGACTTTTGCGTTATGCGTTATGCGTTATGCGTTATGCATTATGCGTTATGCGTTATGCGTTATGCGTTATGCGTTATGCATTATGCGTTATGCGTTATGCGTTATGCGTTGTGCGTTGTGCGTTGTGCGTTGTGCGTTGTTCGTTGTGCGTTGTTCGTTGTGCGTTGTGCGTTGTGCGTTATGCGTTATGCGTTATGCGTTATGCGTTATGCGTTATGCGTTATGCGTTATGCGTTATGCGTTATGCGTTATGCGTTATGCGTTATGCGTTATGGGTGATGCGTTATGCGTTATGCGTTATGCATTATGCGATATGCGCTACGTGTTATGCGTTATGGGCTATGCGTTATGCGTTATGACTTTTGCATTATGCGTTATGCGTTATGCGTTATGCGTTATGCGTTATGCGTTATGCGTTGTGCGTTGTGCGTTGTGCGTTGTGCGTTATGCGTTATGCGTTATGCGTTATGCGTTATGCGTTATGCGTTATGCGTTATGCGTTATGCGTTATGCGTTATGCGTTATGCGTTATGCGTTATGCGTTATGCGTTATGCGTTATGCGTTATGCGTTATGCGTTATGCGTTATACGTTATGCGTTATGCGTTATGCGTTATGCGTTATGCGTTATGCGTTATGCGTTATGCGTTATGCGTTATGCGTTATGCGTTATGCGTTATGCGTTATGCGTTATGCGTTATGCGTTATGCGTTATGCGTTATGCGTTATGCGTTATGCGTTATGCGTTATGCGTTATGCGTTATGCGTTATGCGTTATGCGTTATGCGTTATGCGTTATGCGTTATGCGTTATGCGTTATGCGTTATGCGTTATGCGTTATGCGTTATGCGTTATGCGTTATGCGTTATGCGTTATGCGTTATGCGTTATGCGTTATGCGTTATGCGTTATGCGGTATGCGTTATGACTTTTGCGTTATGCGTTATGCGTTGTGCGTTATACGTTGTGCGTTGTGCGTTGTGCGTTGTGCGTTGTGCGTTGTGCGTTGTGCGTTGTGCGTTGTGCGTTATGCGTTATGCGTTATGCGTTATGCGTTATGCGTTATACGTTATGCGTTATGCGTTATGCGTTATGCGTTATGCGTTATGCGTTATGGGTGATGCGTTATGCGTTATGCGTTATGCATTATGCGATATGCGCTACGTGTTATGCGTTATGGGCTATGCGTTATGCGTTATGCGTTATGCGTTATGCGTTATGCGTTATGCGTTATGCGTTATGCGTTATGCGTTATGCGTTATGCGTTATGCGTTATGCGTTATGCGTTATGCGTTATGCGTTATGCGTTATGCGTTATGCGTTATGCGTTATGCGTTATGCGTTATGCGTTATGCGTTATGCGTTATGCGTTATGCGTTATGCGTTATGCGTTATGCGTTATGCGTTATGCGTTATGCGTTATGCGTTATGCGGTATGCGTTATGACTTTTGCGTTATGCGTTATGCGTTGTGCGTTATACGTTGTGCGTTGTGCGTTGTGCGTTGTGCGTTGTGCGTTGTGCGTCGTGCGTCGTGCGTTGTGCGTTGTGCGTTGTGCGTTGTGCGTTGTGCGTTGTGCGTTATGCGTTATGCGTTATGCGTTATGCGTTATGCGTTATGCATTATGCGTTATGCGTTATGCGTTATGCGTTGTGCGTTGTGCGTTGTGCGTTGTGCGTTGTTCGTTGTGCGTTGTGCGTTGTGCGTTATGCGTTATGCGTTATGCGTTATGCGTTATGCGTTATACGTTATGCGTTATGCGTTATGCGTTATGCGTTATGCGTTATGGGTGATGCGTTATGCGTTATGCGTTATGCATTATGCGATATGCGCTACGTGTTATGCGTTATGGGCTATGCGTTATGCGTTATGCGTTATGCGTTATGCGTTATGACTTTTGCATTATGCGTTATGCGTTATGCGTTATGCGTTATGCGTTATGCGTTATGCGTTGTGCGTTGTGCGTTGTGCGTTGTGCGTTGTGCGTTGTGCGTTGTGCGTTGTGCGTTGTGCGTTGTGCGTTGTGCGTTGTGCGTCGTGCGTTGTGCGTTGTGCGTTGTGCGTTGTGCGTTGTGCGTTGTGCGTTGTGCGTTGTGCGTCCTGCGTTATGCGTTATGCGTTATGCGTTATGCGTTATGCGTTATGCGTTATGCGTTATGCGTTATGCGTTATGCGTTATGCGTTATGCGTTATGCGTTATGCGTTATGCGTTATGCGTTATGCGTTATGCGTTATGCGTTATGCGTTATGCGTTATGCGTTATGCGTTATGCGTTTTGCGTTATGCGTTATGCGTTATGCGTTATGCGTTATGCGTTATGCGTTATGCGTTATGCGTTATGCGTTATGCGTTATGCGTTATGCGTTATGCGTTATGTGTTATGCGTTATGCGTTATGCGTTATGCGTTATGACTTTTGCGTTATGCGTTATGCGTTATGCGTTATGCCTTATGCGTTATGCGTTATGCGTTATGCGTTATGCGTTATGCATTATGCGTTATGCGTTATGCGTTATGCGTTGTGCGTTGTGCGTTGTGCGTTGTGCGTTGTTCGTTGTGCGTTGTGCGTTGTGCGTTATGCGTTATGCGTTATGCGTTATGCGTTATGCGTTATGCGTTATGCGTTATGCGTTATGCGTTATGCGTTATGCGTTATGCGTTATGGGTGATGCGTTATGCGTTATGCGTTATGCATTATGCGATATGCGCTACGTGTTATGCGTTATGGGCTATGCGTTATGCGTTATGCGTTATGCGTTATGACTTTTGCATTATGCGTTATGCGTTATGCGTTATGCGTTATGCGTTATGCGTTATGCGTTGTGCGTTGTGCGTTGTGCGTTGTGCGTTATGCGTTATGCGTTATGCGTTATGCGTTATGCGTTATGCGTTATGCGTTATGCGTTATGCGTTATGCGTTATGCGTTATGCGTTATGCGTTATGCGTTATGCGTTATGCGTTATGCGTTATGCGTTATGCGTTATGCGTTATACGTTATGCGTTATGCGTTATGCGTTATGCGTTATGCGTTATGCGTTATGCGTTATGCGTTATGCGTTATGCGTTATGCGTTATGCGTTATGCGTTATGCGTTATGCGTTATGCGTTATGCGTTATGCGTTATGCGTTATGCGTTATGCGTTATGCGTTATGCGTTATGCGTTATGCGTTATGCGTTATGCGTTATGCGTTATGCGTTATGCGTTATGCGTTATGCGTTATGCGTTATGCGTTATGCGTTATGCGTTATGCGTTATGCGTTATGCGTTATGCGTTATGCGTTATGCGTTATGCGTTATGCGTTATGCGTTATGCGTTATGCGTTATGCGTTATGCGTTATGCGTTATGCGTTATGCGTTATGCGTTATGCGGTATGCGTTATGACTTTTGCGTTATGCGTTATGCGTTGTGCGTTATACGTTGTGCGTTGTGCGTTGTGCGTTGTGCGTTGTGCGTTGTGCGTTGTGCGTCGTGCGTTGTGCGTTGTGCGTTGTGCGTTGTGCGTTGTGCGTTGTGCGTTGTGCGTCCTGCGTTATGCGTTATGCGTTATGCGTTATGCGTTATGCGTTATGCGTTATGCGTTATGCGTTATGCGTTATGCGTTATGCGTTATGCGTTATGCGTTATGCGTTATGCGTTATGCGTTATGCGTTATGCGTTATGCGTTATGCGTTATGCGTTATGCGTTATGCGTTTTGCGTTATGCGTTATGCGTTATGCGTTATGCGTTATGCGTTATGCGTTATGCGTTATGCGTTATGCGTTATGCGTTATGCGTTATGCGTTATGCGTTATGTGTTATGCGTTATGCGTTATGCGTTATGCGTTATGACTTTTGCGTTATGCGTTATGCGTTATGCGTTATGCCTTATGCGTTATGCGTTATGCGTTATGCGTTATGCGTTATGCATTATGCGTTATGCGTTATGCGTTATGCGTTGTGCGTTGTGCGTTGTGCGTTGTGCGTTGTTCGTTGTGCGTTGTGCGTTGTGCGTTATGCGTTATGCGTTATGCGTTATGCGTTATGCGTTATGCGTTATGCGTTATGCGTTATGCGTTATGCGTTATGCGTTATGCGTTATGGGTGATGCGTTATGCGTTATGCGTTATGCATTATGCGATATGCGCTACGTGTTATGCGTTATGGGCTATGCGTTATGCGTTATGCGTTATGCGTTATGACTTTTGCATTATGCGTTATGCGTTATGCGTTATGCGTTATGCGTTATGCGTTATGCGTTGTGCGTTGTGCGTTGTGCGTTGTGCGTTATGCGTTATGCGTTATGCGTTATGCGTTATGCGTTATGCGTTATGCGTTATGCGTTATGCGTTATGCGTTATGCGTTATGCGTTATGCGTTATGCGTTATGCGTTATGCGTTATGCGTTATGCGTTATGCGTTATACGTTATGCGTTATGCGTTATGCGTTATGCGTTATGCGTTATGCGTTATGCGTTATGCGTTATGACTTTTGCATTATGCGTTATGCGTTAAGCGTTATGCGTTATGCGTTATGCGTTATGCGTTGTGCGTTATGCGTTATGCGTTGTGCGTTGTGCGTTGTGCGTTATGCGTTATGCGTTATGCGTTATGCGTTATGCGTTATGCGTTATGCGTTATGCGTTATGCGTTATGTGTTATGCGTTATGCGTTATGCGTTATGCGTTATGCGTTATGCGTTATGCGTTATGCGTTATGCGTTATGCGTTATGCGTTATGCGTTATGCGATATGCGCTACGTGTTATGGGTTATGGGCTATGCGTTATGCGTTATGCGTTATGACTTTTGCATTATGCGTTATGCGTTAAGCGTTATGCGTTATGCGTTGTGCGTTATGCGTTATGCGTTGTGCGTTGTGCGTTGTGCGTTGTGCGTTGTGCGTTGTGCGTTGTGCGTTGTGCGTTGTGCGTTATGCGTTGTGCGTTGTGCGTTATGCGTTATGCGTTATGCGTTATGCGTTATGCGTTATGCGTTATGGGCTATGCGTTATGCGTTATGCGTTATGCGTTATGACTTTTGCATTATGCGTTATGCGTTAAGCGTTATGCGTTATGCGTTGTGCGTTATGCGTTATGCGTTGTGCGTTGTGCGTTGTGCGTTGTGCGTTGTGCGTTGTGCGTTGTGCGTTGTGCGTTGTGCGTTGTGCGTTGTGCGTTGTGCGTTGTGCGTTGTGCGTTGTGCGTTGTGCGTTGTGCGTTAGGCGTTAGGCGTTGTGCGTTGTGAGTTGTACGTTGTGCGTTGTGCGTTGTGCGTTGTGCGTTGTGCGTTGTGCGTTGTGCGTTGTGCGTTGTGCGTTGTGCGTTGTGCGTTGTGCGTTGTGCGTTGTGCGTTGTGCGTTGTGCGTTGTGCGTTGTGCGTTGTGCGTTGTGCGTTATGGGCTATGCGTTATGCGTTATGACTTTTGCATTATGCGTTATGCGTTAAGCGTTATGCGTTATGCGTTATGCGTTATGCGTTATACGTTATGCGTTATGCGTTATGCGTTATGCGTTATGCGTTATGCGTTATGCGTTATGCGTTATGCGTTATGCGTTATGCGTTATGCGTTATACGTTATGCGTTATACCTTATGCGTTATGCGTTATGCGTTATTTTTTTATGCTGTCTGCGTTATGCGTTATGCGTTATGCGTTATGCGTTATGCGTTATGCGTTAGGCGTTATGGGTTTTGTGTTATGCGTAATGCGTTATGCGTTATGCGTTATGCGTTATGACTTTTGCATTATGCGTTATGCGTTATGCGTTATGCGTTATGCGTTATGCGTTATGCGTTATGCGTTATGCGTTATGCGTTATGCGTTATGCGTTATGCGTTATGACTTTTGCGTTATGCGTTATGCGTTGTGCGTTATGCGTTATGCGTTATGCGTTATGCGTTATGCGTTATGCGTTATGCGTTATGCGTTATGCGTTATGCGTTATGCGTTATGCGTTATGCGTTATGCGTTATGCGTTATGCGTTATGCGTTATGCGTTATGCGTTATGCGTTATGCATTATGCGTTATGCGTTATGCGTTATGCGTTATGCGTTATGCGTTATGCGTTATGCGTTATGCGTTATGCGTTATGCGTTATGCGTTATGCGTTTTGCGTTATGCGTTATGCGTTATGCGTTATGCGTTATGCGTTATGCGTTATGCGTTATGCGTTATGCGTTATGCGTTATGCGTTATGCGTTATGCGTTATGCGTTATGTGTTATGCGTTATGCGTTATGCGTTATGCGTTATGACTTTTGCGTTATGCGTTATGCGTTATGCGTTATGCATTATGCGTTATGCGTTATGCGTTATGCGTTATGCGTTATGCATTATGCGTTATGCGTTATGCGTTATGCGTTGTGCGTTGTGCGTTGTGCGTTGTGCGTTGTTCGTTGTGCGTTGTGCGTTGTGCGTTATGCGTTATGCGTTATGCGTTATGCGTTATGCGTTATGCGTTATGCGTTATGCGTTATGCGTTATGCGTTATGCGTTATGCGTTATGGGTGATGCGTTATGCGTTATGCGTTATGCATTATGCGATATGCGCTACGTGTTATGCGTTATGGGCTATGCGTTATGCGTTATGCGTTATGCGTTATGACTTTTGCATTATGCGTTATGCGTTATGCGTTATGCGTTATGCGTTATGCGTTATGCGTTGTGCGTTGTGCGTTGTGCGTTGTGCGTTATGCGTTATGCGTTATGCGTTATGCGTTATGCGTTATGCGTTATGCGTTATGCGTTATGCGTTATGCGTTATGCGTTATGCGTTATGCGTTATGCGTTATGCGTTATGCGTTATGCGTTATGCGTTATGCGTTATGCGTTATACGTTATGCGTTATGCGTTATGCGTTATGCGTTATGCGTTATGCGTTATGCGTTATGCGTTATGCGTTATGCGTTATGCGTTATGCGTTATGCGTTATGCGTTATGCGTTATGCGTTATGCGTTATGCGTTATGCGTTATGCGTTATGCGTTATGCGTTATGCGTTATGCGTTATGCGTTATGCGTTATGCGTTATGCGTTATGCGTTATGCGTTATGCGTTATGCGTTATGCGTTATGCGTTATGCGTTATGCGTTATGCGTTATGCGTTATGCGTTATGCGTTATGCGTTATGCGTTATGCGTTATGCGTTATGCGTTATGCGGTATGCGTTATGACTTTTGCGTTATGCGTTATGCGTTGTGCGTTATACGTTGTGCGTTGTGCGTTGTGCGTTGTGCGTTGTGCGTTGTGCGTTGTGCGTTGTGCGTTGTGCGTTATGCGTTATGCGTTATGCGTTATGCGTTATGCGTTATACGTTATGCGTTATGCGTTATGCGTTATGCGTTATGCGTTATGCGTTATGGGTGATGCGTTATGCGTTATGCGTTATGCATTATGCGATATGCGCTACGTGTTATGCGTTATGGGCTATGCGTTATGCGTTATGCGTTATGCGTTATGCGTTATGCGTTATGCGTTATGCGTTATGCGTTATGCGTTATGCGTTATGCGTTATGCGTTATGCGTTATGCGTTATGCGTTATGCGTTATGCGTTATGCGTTATGCGTTATGCGTTATGCGTTATGCGTTATGCGTTATGCGTTATGCGTTATGCGTTATGCGTTATGCGTTATGCGTTATGCGTTATGCGTTATGCGTTATGCGTTATGCGTTATGCGTTATGCGGTATGCGTTATGACTTTTGCGTTATGCGTTATGCGTTGTGCGTTATACGTTGTGCGTTGTGCGTTGTGCGTTGTGCGTTGTGCGTTGTGCGTCGTGCGTCGTGCGTTGTGCGTTGTGCGTTGTGCGTTGTGCGTTGTGCGTTATGCGTTATGCGTTATGCGTTATGCGTTATGCGTTATGCATTATGCGTTATGCGTTATGCGTTATGCGTTGTGCGTTGTGCGTTGTGCGTTGTGCGTTGTTCGTTGTGCGTTGTGCGTTGTGCGTTATGCGTTATGCGTTATGCGTTATGCGTTATGCGTTATACGTTATGCGTTATGCGTTATGCGTTATGCGTTATGCGTTATGGGTGATGCGTTATGCGTTATGCGTTATGCATTATGCGATATGCGCTACGTGTTATGCGTTATGGGCTATGCGTTATGCGTTATGCGTTATGCGTTATGCGTTATGACTTTTGCATTATGCGTTATGCGTTATGCGTTATGCGTTATGCGTTATGCGTTATGCGTTGTGCGTTGTGCGTTGTGCGTTGTGCGTTGTGCGTTGTGCGTTGTGCGTTGTGCGTTGTGCGTTGTGCGTTGTGCGTTGTGCGTCGTGCGTTGTGCGTTGTGCGTTGTGCGTTGTGCGTTGTGCGTTGTGCGTTGTGCGTTGTGCGTCCTGCGTTATGCGTTATGCGTTATGCGTTATGCGTTATGCGTTATGCGTTATGCGTTATGCGTTATGCGTTATGCGTTATGCGTTATGCGTTATGCGTTATGCGTTATGCGTTATGCGTTATGCGTTATGCGTTATGCGTTATGCGTTATGCGTTATGCGTTATGCGTTATGCGTTATGCGTTTTGCGTTATGCGTTATGCGTTATGCGTTATGCGTTATGCGTTATGCGTTATGCGTTATGCGTTATGCGTTATGCGTTATGCGTTATGCGTTATGCGTTATGTGTTATGCGTTATGCGTTATGCGTTATGCGTTATGACTTTTGCGTTATGCGTTATGCGTTATGCGTTATGCCTTATGCGTTATGCGTTATGCGTTATGCGTTATGCGTTATGCATTATGCGTTATGCGTTATGCGTTATGCGTTGTGCGTTGTGCGTTGTGCGTTGTGCGTTGTTCGTTGTGCGTTGTGCGTTGTGCGTTATGCGTTATGCGTTATGCGTTATGCGTTATGCGTTATGCGTTATGCGTTATGCGTTATGCGTTATGCGTTATGCGTTATGCGTTATGGGTGATGCGTTATGCGTTATGCGTTATGCATTATGCGATATGCGCTACGTGTTATGCGTTATGGGCTATGCGTTATGCGTTATGCGTTATGCGTTATGACTTTTGCATTATGCGTTATGCGTTATGCGTTATGCGTTATGCGTTATGCGTTATGCGTTGTGCGTTGTGCGTTGTGCGTTGTGCGTTATGCGTTATGCGTTATGCGTTATGCGTTATGCGTTATGCGTTATGCGTTATGCGTTATGCGTTATGCGTTATGCGTTATGCGTTATGCGTTATGCGTTATGCGTTATGCGTTATGCGTTATGCGTTATGCGTTATGCGTTATACGTTATGCGTTATGCGTTATGCGTTATGCGTTATGCGTTATGCGTTATGCGTTATGCGTTATGCGTTATGCGTTATGCGTTATGCGTTATGCGTTATGCGTTATGCGTTATGCGTTATGCGTTATGCGTTATGCGTTATGCGTTATGCGTTATGCGTTATGCGTTATGCGTTATGCGTTATGCGTTATGCGTTATGCGTTATGCGTTATGCGTTATGCGTTATGCGTTATGCGTTATGCGTTATGCGTTATGCGTTATGCGTTATGCGTTATGCGTTATGCGTTATGCGTTATGCGTTATGCGTTATGCGTTATGCGTTATGCGTTATGCGTTATGCGTTATGCGTTATGCGTTATGCGTTATGCGGTATGCGTTATGACTTTTGCGTTATGCGTTATGCGTTGTGCGTTATACGTTGTGCGTTGTGCGTTGTGCGTTGTGCGTTGTGCGTTGTGCGTTGTGCGTCGTGCGTTGTGCGTTGTGCGTTGTGCGTTGTGCGTTGTGCGTTGTGCGTTGTGCGTCCTGCGTTATGCGTTATGCGTTATGCGTTATGCGTTATGCGTTATGCGTTATGCGTTATGCGTTATGCGTTATGCGTTATGCGTTATGCGTTATGCGTTATGCGTTATGCGTTATGCGTTATGCGTTATGCGTTATGCGTTATGCGTTATGCGTTATGCGTTATGCGTTTTGCGTTATGCGTTATGCGTTATGCGTTATGCGTTATGCGTTATGCGTTATGCGTTATGCGTTATGCGTTATGCGTTATGCGTTATGCGTTATGCGTTATGTGTTATGCGTTATGCGTTATGCGTTATGCGTTATGACTTTTGCGTTATGCGTTATGCGTTATGCGTTATGCCTTATGCGTTATGCGTTATGCGTTATGCGTTATGCGTTATGCATTATGCGTTATGCGTTATGCGTTATGCGTTGTGCGTTGTGCGTTGTGCGTTGTGCGTTGTTCGTTGTGCGTTGTGCGTTGTGCGTTATGCGTTATGCGTTATGCGTTATGCGTTATGCGTTATGCGTTATGCGTTATGCGTTATGCGTTATGCGTTATGCGTTATGCGTTATGGGTGATGCGTTATGCGTTATGCGTTATGCATTATGCGATATGCGCTACGTGTTATGCGTTATGGGCTATGCGTTATGCGTTATGCGTTATGCGTTATGACTTTTGCATTATGCGTTATGCGTTATGCGTTATGCGTTATGCGTTATGCGTTATGCGTTGTGCGTTGTGCGTTGTGCGTTGTGCGTTATGCGTTATGCGTTATGCGTTATGCGTTATGCGTTATGCGTTATGCGTTATGCGTTATGCGTTATGCGTTATGCGTTATGCGTTATGCGTTATGCGTTATGCGTTATGCGTTATGCGTTATGCGTTATGCGTTATACGTTATGCGTTATGCGTTATGCGTTATGCGTTATGCGTTATGCGTTATGCGTTATGCGTTATGCGTTATGCGTTATGCGTTATGCGTTATGCGTTATGCGTTATGCGTTATGCGTTATGCGTTATGCGTTATGCGTTATGCGTTATGCGTTATGCGTTATGCGTTATGCGTTATGCGTTATGCGTTATGCGTTATGCGTTATGCGTTATGCGTTATGCGTTATGCGTTATGCGTTATGCGTTATGCGTTATGCGTTATGCGTTATGCGTTATGCGTTATGCGTTATGCGTTATGCGTTATGCGTTATGGGTGATGCGTTATGCGTTATGCGTTATGCATTATGCGATATGCGCTACGTGTTATGCGTTATGGGCTATGCGTTATGCGTTATGCGTTATGCGTTATGCGTTATGCGTTATGCGTTATGCGTTATGCGTTATGCGTTATGCGTTATGCGTTATGCGTTATGCGTTATGCGTTATGCGTTATGCGTTATGCGTTATGCGTTATGCGTTATGCGTTATGCGTTATGCGTTATGCGTTATGCGTTATGCGTTATGCGTTATGCGTTATGCGTTATGCGTTATGCGTTATGCGTTATGCGTTATGCGGTATGCGTTATGACTTTTGCGTTATGCGTTATGCGTTGTGCGTTATACGTTGTGCGTTGTGCGTTGTGCGTTGTGCGTTGTGCGTTGTGCGTCGTGCGTCGTGCGTTGTGCGTTGTGCGTTGTGCGTTGTGCGTTGTGCGTTATGCGTTATGCGTTATGCGTTATGCGTTATGCGTTATGCATTATGCGTTATGCGTTATGCGTTATGCGTTGTGCGTTGTGCGTTGTGCGTTGTGCGTTGTTCGTTGTGCGTTGTGCGTTGTGCGTTATGCGTTATGCGTTATGCGTTATGCGTTATGCGTTATACGTTATGCGTTATGCGTTATGCGTTATGCGTTATGCGTTATGGGTGATGCGTTATGCGTTATGCGTTATGCATTATGCGATATGCGCTACGTGTTATGCGTTATGGGCTATGCGTTATGCGTTATGCGTTATGCGTTATGCGTTATGACTTTTGCATTATGCGTTATGCGTTATGCGTTATGCGTTATGCGTTATGCGTTGTGCGTTGTGCGTTGTGCGTTGTGCGTTGTGCGTTGTGCGTTGTGCGTTGTGCGTTGTGCGTTGTGCGTTGTGCGTTGTGCGTTGTGCGTCGTGCGTTGTGCGTTGTGCGTTGTGCGTTGTGCGTTGTGCGTTGTGCGTTGTGCGTTGTGCGTCCTGCGTTATGCGTTATGCGTTATGCGTTATGCGTTATGCGTTATGCGTTATGCGTTATGCGTTATGCGTTATGCGTTATGCGTTATGCGTTATGCGTTATGCGTTATGCGTTATGCGTTATGCGTTATGCGTTATGCGTTATGCGTTATGCGTTATGCGTTATGCGTTATGCGTTATGCGTTATGCGTTATGCGTTATGCGTTATGCGTTATGCGTTATGCGTTATGCGTTATGCTTTATGCGTTATGCGTTATGCGTTATGCGTTATGCGTTATGCGTTATGCGTTATGCGTTATGCGTTATGCGTTATGCGTTATGGGCTATGCGTTATGCGTTATGCGTTATGCGTTATGACTTTTGCATTATGCGTTATGCGTTAAGCGTTATGCGTTATGCGTTATGCGTTATGCGTTGTGCGTTATGCGTTATGCGTTGTGCGTTGTGCGTTGTGCGTTATGCGTTATGAGTTATGCGTTATGCGTTATGCGTTATGCGTTATGCGTTATGCGTTATGTGTTATGCGTTATGCGTTATGCGTTATGCGTTATGCGTTATGCGTTATGCGTTATGCGTTATGCGTTATGCGATATGCGCTACGTGTTATGGGTTATGGGCTATGCGTTATGCGTTATACGTTATGACTTTTGCATTATGCGTTATGCGTTAAGCGTTATGCGTTATGCGTTATGCGTTATGCGTTATGCGTTATGCGTTATGCGTTATGCGTTATGCGTTATGCGTTATGCGTTATGCGTTATGCGTTATGCGTTCTGCGTTATGCGTTATGCGTTATGCGTTATGCGTTATGCGTTATGCGTTATGCGTTATGCGTTATGCGTTATGCGTTATGCGTTATGCGTTATGCGTTATGCGTTATGCGTTATGCGTTATGCGTTATGCGTTATGCGTTATGCGTTATGCGTTATGCGTTACGCGTTATGCGTTATGCGTTATGCGTTATGCGTTATGCGTTATCCGTTATGCGTTATGCGTCATGCGTTGTGCGTTATGCGTTATGCGTTATGCGTTATGCGTTATGCGTAATGCGTTATGCGTTATGCGTTATGCGTTATGCGTTATGCGTTATGCGTTATGCGTTATGCGTTATGCGCTATGCGTTATGCGTTATGCGTTATGCGTTATGCGGTATGCGTTATGACTTTTGCGTTATGCGTTATGCGTTGTGCGTTATACGTTGTGCGTTGTGCGTTGTGCGTTGTGCGTTGTGCGTTGTGCGTTGTGCGTTGTGCGTTGTGCGTTGTGCGTTGTGCGTTATGCGTTATGCGTTATGCGTTATGCGTTATGCGTTATGCGTTATGCGTCGTGCGTCGTGCGTTGTGCGTTGTGCGTTGTGCGTTGTGCGTTGTGCGATATGCGTTATGCGTTATACGTTATGCGTTATGCGTTATGCATTATGCGTTATGCGTTATGCGTTATGCGTTGTGCGTTGTGCGTTGTGCGTTGTGCGTTGTTCGTTGTGCGTTGTGCGTTGTGCGTTATGCGTTATGCGTTATGCGTTATGCGTTATACGTTATGCGTTATGCGTTATGCGTTATGCGTTATGGGTGATGCGTTATGCGTTATGCGTTATGCATTATGCGATATGCGCTACGTGTTATGCGTTATGGGCTATGCGTTATGCGTTATGCGTTATGCGTTATGACTTTTGCATTATGCGTTATGCGTTATGCGTTATGCGTTATGCGTTATGCGTTGTGCGTTGTGCGTTGTGCGTTGTGCGTTGTGCGTTGTGCGTTGTGCGTTGTGCGTTGTGCGTTGTGGGTTGTGCGTTGTGCGTTGTGCGTTGTGCGTTGTGCGTTGTGCGTTGTGCGTTGTGCGTTGTGCGTTGTGCGTTGTGCGTTGTGCGTTGTGCGTTGTGCGTTGTGCGTTGTGCGTTGTGCGTCCTGCGTTATGCGTTATGCGTTATGCGTTATGCGTTATGCGTTATGCGTTATGCGTTATGCGTTATGCGTTATGCGTTATGCGTTATGCGTTATGCGTTATGCGTTATGCGTTATGCGTTATGCGTTATGCGTTATGTGTTATGCGTTATGCGTTATGCGTTATGCGTTATGCGTTATGCGTTATGCGTTATGCGTTATGCGTTATGCGTTATGCGTTATGCGTTATGCGTTATGCGTTATGCGTTATGACTTTTGCATTATGCGTTATGCGTTAAGCGTTATGCGTTATGCGTTATGCGTTATGCGTTGTGCGTTATGCGTTATGCGTTGTGCGTTGTGCGCTGTGCGTTATGCGTTATGCGTTATGCGTTATGCGTTATGCGTTATGCGTTATGCGTTATGCGTTATGTGTTATGCGTTATGCGTTATGCGTTATGCGTTATGCGTTATGCGTTATGCGTTATGCGTTATGCGTTATGCGTTATGCGTTATGCGTTATGCGTTATGCGTTATGCGTTATGCGATATGCGCTACGTGTTATGGGTTATGGGCTATGCGTTATGCGTTATGCGTTATGACTTTTGCATTATGCGTTATGCGTTAAGCGTTATGCGTTATGCGTTATGCGTTATGCGTTATGCGTTATGCGTTCTGCGTTATGCGTTATGCGTTATGCGTTATGCGTTATGCGTTATGCGTTATGCGTTATGCGTTATGCGTTATGCGTTATGCGTTATGCGTTATGCGTTATGCGTTATGCGTTATGCGTTATGCGTTATGCGTTATGCGTTATGCGTTATGCGTTATGCGTTATGCGTTATGCGTTATGCGTTATGCGTTATGCGTTATGCGTTATGCGTTATGCGTTATGCGTTATGCGTTGTGCGTTGTGCGTTGTGCGTTGTGCGTTGTGCGTTGTGCGTTGTGCGTTGTGCGTTGTGCGTTGTGCGTTGTGCGTTGTGGGTTGTGCGTTGTGCGTTGTGCGTTGTGCGTTGTGCGTTGTGCGTTGTGCGTTGTGCGTTGTGCGTTGTGCGTTGTGCGTTGTGCGTTGTGCGTTGTGCGTCCTGCGTTATGCGTTATGCGTTATGCGTTATGCGTTATGCGTTATGCGTTATGCGTTATGCGTTATGCGTTATGCGTTATGCGTTATGCGTTATGCGTTATGCGTTATGCGTTATGCGTTATGCGTTATGCGTTATGCGTTATGCGTTATGCGTTATGCGTTATGCGTTATGCGTTATGCGTTATGCGTTATGCGTTATGCGTTATGCGTTATGCGTTATGCGTTATGCGTTATGCGTTATGCGTTATGCGTTATGCGTTATGCGTTATGCGCTATGCGTTATGCGTTATGCGTTATGCGTTATGCGTTATGCGTTATGCGTTATGCGGTATGCGTTATGACTTTTGCGTTATGCGTTATGCGTTGTGCGTTATACGTTGTGCGTTGTGCGTTGTGCGTTGTGCGTTGTGCGTTGTGCGTTGTGCGTTGTGCGTTGTGCGTTGTGCGTTATGCGTTATGCGTTATGCGTTATGCGTTATGCGTTATGCGTTATGCGTCGTGCGTCGTGCGTTGTGCGTTGGGCGTTGTGCGTTGTGCGTTGTGCGTTATGCGTTATGCGTTATGCGTTATGCGTTATGCATTATGCGTTATGCGTTATGCGTTATGCGTTATGCGTTATGCGTCGTGCGTCGTGCGTTGTGCGTTGTGCGTTGTGCGTTGTGCGTTGTGCGTTATGCGTTATGCGTTATGCGTTATGCGTTATGCGTTATGCGTTATGCGTTATGCGTTATGCGTTATGCGTTATGCGTTATGCGTTATGCGTTATGCGTTATGCGTTATGCGCTATGCGTTATGCGTTATGCGTTATGCGTTATGCGGTATGCGTTATGACTTTTGCGTTATGCGTTATGCGTTGTGCGTTATACGTTGTGCGTTGTGCGTTGTGCGTTGTGCGTTGTGCGTTGTGCGTTGTGCGTTGTGCGTTGTGCGTTGTGCGTTGTGCGTTGTGCGTTGTGCGTTATGCGTTATGCGTTATGCGTTATGCGTTATGCGTTATGCGTTATGCGTCGTGCGTCGTGCGTTGTGCGTTGTGCGTTGTGCGTTGTGCGTTGTGCGTTATGCGTTATGCGTTATGCGTTATGCGTTATGCGTTATGCATTATGCGTTATGCGTTATGCGTTATGCGTTGTGCGTTGTGCGTTGTGCGTTGTGCGTTGTTCGTTGTGCGTTGTGCGTTGTGCGTTATGCGTTATGCGTTATGCGTTATGCGTTATACGTTATGCGTTATGCGTTATGCGTTATGCGTTATGGGTGATGCGTTATGCGTTATGCGTTATGCGTTATGCATTATGCGATATGCGCTACGTGTTATGCGTTATGGGCTATGCGTTATGCGTTATGCGTTATGCGTTATGCGTTATGCGTTATGCGTTATGCGTTATGCGTTATGCGTTATGCGTTATGCGTTATGCGTTATGCGTTCTGCGTTATGCGTTATGCGTTATGCGTTATGCGTTATGCGTTATGCGTTATGCGTTATGCGTTATGCGTTATGCGTTATGCGTTATGCGTTATGCGTTATGCGTTATGCGTTATGCGTTATGCGTCGTGCGTCGTGCGTTGTGCGTTGTGCGTTGTGCGTTGTGCGTTGTGCGTTATGCGTTATGCGTTATGCGTTATGCGTTATGCGTTATGCATTATGCGTTATGCGTTATGCGTTATGCGTTGTGCGTTGTGCGTTGTGCGTTGTGCGTTGTTCGTTGTGCGTTGTGCGTTGTGCGTTATGCGTTATGCGTTATGCGTTATGCGTTATACGTTATGCGTTATGCGTTATGCGTTATGCGTTATGGGTGATGCGTTATGCGTTATGCGTTATGCATTATGCGATATGCGCTACGTGTTATGCGTTATGGGCTATGCGTTATGCGTTATGCGTTATGCGTTATGCGTTATGACTTTTGCATTATGCGTTATGCGTTATGCGTTATGCGTTATGCGTTGTGCGTTGTGCGTTGTGCGTTGTGCGTTGTGCGTTGTGCGTTGTGCGTTGTGCGTTGTGCGTTGTGCGTTGTGCGTTGTGCGTTGTGCGTTGTGCGTTGTGCGTTGTGCGTTGTGCGTTGTGCGTTGTGCGTTGTGCGTTGTGCGTTGTGCGTTGTGCGTTGTGCGTTGTGCGTTGTGCGTCCTGCGTCCTGCGTCCTGCGTTATGCGTTATGCGTTATGCGTTATGCGTTATGCGTGATGCGTTATGCGTTATGCGTTATGCGTTATGCGTTATGCGTTATGCGTTATGCGTTATGCGTTATGCGTTATGCGTTATGCGTTATGCGTTATGCGTTATGCGTTATGCGTTATGCGTTATGCGTTATGCGTTATGCGTTATGCGTTATGCGTTATGCGTTATGCGTTATGCGTTATGCGTTATGCGTTATGCGTTATGCGTTATGCGTTATGCGTTATGCGTTATGCGTTATGCGTTATGCGTTATGCGTTATGACTTTTGCATTATGCGTTATGCGTTAAGCGTTATGCGTTATGCGTTATGCGTTATGCGTTATGCGTTATGCGTTATGCGTTATGCGTTATGCGTTATGCGTTATGCGTTATGCGTTATGCGTTATGCGTTCTGCGTTATGCGTTATGCGTTATGCGTTATGCGTTATGCGTTATGCGTTATGCGTTATGCGTTATGCGTTATGCGTTATGCGTTATGCGTTATGCGTTATGCGTTATGCGTTATGCGTTATGCGTTATGCGTTATGCGTTATGCGTTATGCGTTATGCGTTATGCGTTATGCGTTATGCGTTATGCGTTATGCGTTATGCGTTATGCGTTATGCGTTATGCGTTATGCGTTATGCGTTATGCGTTATGCGTTATGCGTTATGCGTTATGCGTTATGCGTTATGCGTTATGCGTTATGCGTTATGCGTTATGCGTTATGCGTTATGCGTTATGCGTTATGCGTTATGCGTTATGGGTGATGCGTTATGCGTTATGCGTTATGCGTTATGCGTTATGCGTTATGCGTTATGCGTTATGCGTTATGCGTTATGCGTTATGCGTTATGCGTTATGCGTTATGCGTTATGCGTTATGCGTTATGCGTTATGCATTATGCGTTATGCGTTATGCGTTATGCGTTGTGCGTTGTGCGTTGTGCGTTGTGCGTTGTTCGTTGTGCGTTGTGCGTCGTGCGTTGTGCGTTGTGCGTTGTGCGTTGTGCGTTGTGCGTTATGCGTTATGCGTTATGCGTTATGCGTTATGCGTTATGCATTATGCGTTATGCGTTATGCGTTATGCGTTGTGCGTTGTGCGTTGTGCGTTGTGCGTTGTTCGTTGTGCGTTGTGCGTTGTGCGTTATGCGTTATGCGTTATGCGTTATGCGTTATACGTTATGCGTTATGCGTTATGCGTTATGCGTTATGGGTGATGCGTTATGCGTTATGCGTTATGCATTATGCGATATGCGCTACGTGTTATGCGTTATGGGCTATGCGTTATGCGTTATGCGTTATGCGTTATGCGTTATGACTTTTGCATTATGCGTTATGCGTTATGCGTTATGCGTTATGCGTTGTGCGTTGTGCGTTGTGCGTTGTGCGTTGTGCGTTGTGCGTTGTGCGTTGTGCGTTGTGCGTTGTGCGTTGTGCGTTGTGCGTTGTGCGTTGTGCGTTGTGCGTTGTGCGTTGTGCGTTGTGCGTTGTGCGTTGTGCGTTGTGCGTTGTGCGTTGTGCGTTGTGCGTTGTGCGTTGTGCGTTGTGCGTCCTGCGTCCTGCGTTATGCGTTATGCGTTATGCGTTATGCGTTATGCGTTATGCGTGATGCGTTATGCGTTATGCGTTATGCGTTATGCGTTATGCGTTATGCGTTATGCGTTATGCGTTATGCGTTATGCGTTATGCGTTATGCGTTATGCGTTATGCGTTATGCGTTATGCGTTATGCGTTATGCGTTATGCGTTATGCGTTATGCGTTATGCGTTATGCGTTATGCGTTATGCGTTATGCGTTATGCGTTATGCGTTATGCGTTATGCGTTATGCGTTATGCGTTATGCGTTATGCGTTATGCGTTATGCGTTATGACTTTTGCATTATGCGTTATGCGTTAAGCGTTATGCGTTATGCGTTATGCGTTATGCGTTATGCGTTATGCGTTATGCGTTATGCGTTATGCGTTATGCGTTATGCGTTATGCGTTATGCGTTATGCGTTATGCGTTATGCGTTATGCGTTCTGCGTTATGCGTTATGCGTTATGCGTTATGCGTTATGCGTTATGCGTTATGCGTTATGCGTTATGCGTTATGCGTTATGCGTTATGCGTTATGCGTTATGCGTTATGCGTTATGCGTTATGCGTTATGCGTTATGCGTTATGCGTTATGCGTTATGCGTTATGCGTTATGCGTTATGCGTTATGCGTTATGCGTTATGCGTTATGCGTTATGCGTTATGCGTTATGCGTTATGCGTTATGCGTTATGCGTTATGCGTTATGCGTTATGCGTTATGCGTTATGCGTTATGCGTTATGCGTTATGCGTTATGCGTTATGCGTTATGCGTTATGCGTTATGCGTTATGCGTTATGCGTTATGCGTTATGCGTTATGCGTTATGGGTGATGCGTTATGCGTTATGCGTTATGCGTTATGCGTTATGCGTTATGCGTTATGCGTTATGCGTTATGCGTTATGCGTTATGCGTTATGCGTTATGCGTTATGCGTTATGCGTTATGCGTTATGCATTATGCGTTATGCGTTATGCGTTATGCGTTGTGCGTTGTGCGTTGTGCGTTGTGCGTTGTTCGTTGTGCGTTGTGCGTCGTGCGTTGTGCGTTGTGCGTTGTGCGTTGTGCGTTGTGCGTTATGCGTTATGCGTTATGCGTTATGCGTTATGCGTTATGCATTATGCGTTATGCGTTATGCGTTATGCGTTGTGCGTTGTGCGTTGTGCGTTGTGCGTTGTTCGTTGTGCGTTGTGCGTTGTGCGTTATGCGTTATGCGTTATGCGTTATGCGTTATACGTTATGCGTTATGCGTTATGCGTTATGCGTTATGGGTGATGCGTTATGCGTTATGCGTTATGCATTATGCGATATGCGCTACGTGTTATGCGTTATGGGCTATGCGTTATGCGTTATGCGTTATGCGTTATGCGTTATGACTTTTGCATTATGCGTTATGCGTTATGCGTTATGCGTTATGCGTTGTGCGTTGTGCGTTGTGCGTTGTGCGTTGTGCGTTGTGCGTTGTGCGTTGTGCGTTGTGCGTTGTGCGTTGTGCGTTGTGCGTTGTGCGTTGTGCGTTGTGCGTTGTGCGTTGTGCGTTGTGCGTTGTGCGTTGTGCGTTGTGCGTTGTGCGTTGTGCGTTGTGCGTCCTGCGTTATGCGTTATGCGTTATGCGTTATGCGTTATGCGTTATGCGTGATGCGTTATGCGTTATGCGTTATGCGTTATGCGTTATGCGTTATGCGTTATGCGTTATGCGTTATGCGTTATGCGTTATGCGTTATGCGTTATGCGTTATGCGTTATGCGTTATGCGTTATGCGTTATGCGTTATGCGTTATGCGTTATGCGTTATGCGTTATGCGTTATGCGTTATGCGTTATGCGTTATGCGTTATGCGTTATGCGTTATGCGTTATGCGTTATGCGTTATGCGTTATGCGTTATGCGTTATGCGTTATGCGTTATGCGTTATGCGTTATGCGTTATGACTTTTGCATTATGCGTTATGCGTTAAGCGTTATGCGTTATGCGTTATGCGTTATGCGTTATGCGTTATGCGTTATGCGTTATGCGTTATGCGTTATGCGTTATGCGTTATGCGTTATGCGTTATGCGTTATGCGTTATGCGTTATGCGTTCTGCGTTCTGCGTTATGCGTTATGCGTTATGCGTTGTGCGTTGTGCGTTGTGCGTTGTGCGTTGTGCGTTGTGCGTTGTGCGTTGTGCGTTGTGCGTTGTGCGTTGTGCGTTGTGCGTTGTGCGTTGTGCGTTGTGCGTCCTGCGTCCTGCGTTATGCGTTATGCGTTATGCGTTATGCGTTATGCGTTATGCGTGATGCGTTATGCGTTATGCGTTATGCGTTATGCGTTATGCGTTATGCGTTATGCGTTATGCGTTATGCGTTATGCGTTATGCGTTATGCGTTATGCGTTATGCGTTATGCGTTATGCGTTATGCGTTATGCGTTATGCGTTATGCGTTATGCGTTATGCGTTATGCGTTATGCGTTATGCGTTATGCGTTATGCGTTATGCGTTATGCGTTATGACTTTTGCATTATGCGTTATGCGTTAAGCGTTATGCGTTATGCGTTATGCGTTATGCGTTATGCGTTATGCGTTATGCGTTATGCGTTATGCGTTATGCGTTATGCGTTATGCGTTATGCGTTGTGCGTTGTGCGTTGTGCGTTGTGCGTTGTTCGTTGTGCGTTGTGCGTTGTGCGTTATGCGTTATGCGCTATGCGTTATGCGTTATGCGTTATGCGTTATGCGGTATGCGTTATGACTTTTGCGTTATGCGTTGTGCGTTATACGTTGTGCGTTGTGCGTTGTGCGTTGTGCGTTGTGCGTTGTGCGTTGTGCGTTGTGCGTTGTGCGTTGTGCGTTGTGCGTTATGCGTTATGCGTTATGCGTTATGCGTTATGCGTTATGCGTTATGCGTTATGCGTTATGCGTTATGCGTTATGCGTTATGCGTTATGCGTTATGCGTTATGCGTTATGCGTTATGCGTTATGCGTTATGCGTTATGCGTTATGCGTTATGACTTTTGCATTATGCGTTATGCGTTATGCGTTATGCGTTATGCGTTATGCGTTATGCGTTCTGCGTTATGCGTTATGCGTTATGCGTTATGCGTTATGCGTTATGCGTTATGCGTTATGCGTTATGCGTTATGCGTTATGCGTTATGCGTTATGCGTTATGCGTTATGCGTCGTGCGTCGTGCGTTGTGCGTTGTGCGTTGTGCGTTGTGCGTTGTGCGTTGTGCGTTATGCGTTATGCGTTATGCGTTATGCGTTATGCGTTATGCATTATGCGTTATGCGTTATGCGTTATGCGTTGTGCGTTGTGCGTTGTGCGTTGTGCGTTGTTCGTTGTGCGTTGTGCGTTGTGCGTTATGCGTTATGCGTTATGCGTTATGCGTTATACGTTATGCGTTATGCGTTATGCGTTATGCGTTATGCGTTATGGGTGATGCGTTATGCGTTATGCGTTATGCATTATGCGATATGCGCTACGTGTTATGCGTTATGGGCTATGCGTTATGCGTTATGCGTTATGCGTTATGCGTTATGACTTTTGCATTATGCGTTATGCGTTATGCGTTATGCGTTATGCGTTGTGCGTTGTGCGTTGTGCGTTGTGCGTTGTGCGTTGTGCGTTGTGCGTTGTGCGTTGTGCGTTGTGCGTTGTGCGTTGTGCGTTGTGCGTTGTGCGTTGTGCGTTGTGCGTTGTGCGTTGTGCGTTGTGCGTTGTGCGTTGTGCGTTGTGCGTCCTGCGTTATGCGTTATGCGTTATGCGTTATGCGTTATGCGTTATGCGTTATGCGTTATGCGTTATGCGTTATGCGTTATGCGTTATGCGTTATGCGTTATGCGTTATGCGTTATGCGTTATGCGTTATGCGTTATGCGTTATGCGTTATGCGTTATGCGTTATGCGTTATGCGTTATGCGTTATGCGTTATGCGTTATGCGTTATGCGTTATGCGTTATGACTTTTGCATTATGCGTTATGCGTTAAGCGTTATGCGTTATGCGTTATGCGTTATGCGTTATGCGTTATGCGTTATGCGTTCTGCGTTATGCGTTATGCGTTATGCGTTATGCGTTATGCGTTATGCGTTCTGCGTTATGCGTTATGCGTTATGCGTTATGCGTTATGCGTTATGCGTTATGCGTTATGCGTTATGCGTCGTGCGTCGTGCGTTGTGCGTTGTGCGTTGTGCGTTGTGCGTTGTGCGTTATGCGTTATGCGTTATGCGTTATGCGTTATGCGTTATGCGTTATGCGTTATGCGTTATGCGTTATGCGTTATGCGTTATGCGTTATGCGCTATGCGTTATGCGTTATGCGTTATGCGTTATGCGGTATGCGTTATGACTTTTGCGTTATGCGTTATGCGTTGTGCGTTATACGTTGTGCGTTGTGCGTTGTGCGTTGTGCGTTGTGCATTGTGCGTTGTGCGTTGTGCGTTGTGCGTTGTGCGTTATGCGTTATGCGTTATGCGTTATGCGTTATGCGTTATGCGTTATGCGTTATGCGTCGTGCGTCGTGCGTTGTGCGTTGTGCGTTGTGCGTTGTGCGTTGTGCGTTATGCGTTATGCGTTATGCGTTATGCGTTATGCGTTATGCATTATGCGTTATGCGTTATGCGTTATGCGTTGTGCGTTGTGCGTTGTGCGTTGTGCGTTGTTCGTTGTGCGTTGTGCGTTGTGCGTTATGCGTTATGCGTTATGCGTTATGCGTTATACGTTATGCGTTATGCGTTATGCGTTATGCGTTATGCGTTATGGGTGATGCGTTATGCGTTATGCGTTATGCATTATGCGATATGCGCTACGTGTTATGCGTTATGGGCTATGCGTTATGCGTTATGCGTTATGCGTTATGCGTTATGACTTTTGCATTATGCGTTATGCGTTATGCGTTATGCGTTATGCGTTATGACTTTTGCATTATGCGTTATGCGTTATGCGTTATGCGTTATGCGTTATGCGTTATGCGTTATGCGTTATGCGTTATGCGTTATGCGTTATGCGTTATGCGTTATGACTTTTGCATTATGCGTTATGCGTTATGCGTTATGCGTTATGCGTTATGCGTTATGCGTTATGCGTTATGCGTTATGCGTTATGCGTTATGCGTTATGCGTTATGCGTTATGCGTTATGCGTTATGCGTTATGCGTTATGCGTTATGCGTTATGCGTTATGCGTTATGCGTTATGCGTTATGCGTTATGCGTTATGCGTTATGCGTTATGCGTTATGCGTTATGCGTTATGCGTTATGCGTTATGCGTTATGCGTTATGACTTTTGCATTATGCGTTATGCGTTAAGCGTTATGCGTTATGCGTTATGCGTTATGCGTTATGCGTTATGCGTTATGCGTTCTGCGTTATGCGTTATGCGTTATGCGTTATGCGTTATGCGTTATGCGTTATGCGTTATGCGTTATGCGTTATGCGTTATGCGTTATGCGTTATGCGTTATGCGTTATGCGTTATGCGTTATGCGTTATGCGTCGTGCGTCGTGCGTCGTGCGTTGTGCGTTGTGCGTTGTGCGTTGTGCGTTATGCGTTATGCGTTATGCGTTATGCGTTATGCGTTATGCATTATGCGTTATGCGTTATGCGTTATGCGTTGTGCGTTGTGCGTTGTGCGTTGTGCGTTGTTCGTTGTGCGTTGTGCGTTGTGCGTTATGCGTTATGCGTTATGCGTTATGCGTTATACGTTATGCGTTATGCGTTATGCGTTATGCGTTATGGGTGATGCGTTATGCGTTATGCGTTATGCATTATGCGATATGCGCTACGTGTTATGCGTTATGGGCTATGCGTTATGCGTTATGCGTTATGCGTTATGCGTTATGACTTTTGCATTATGCGTTATGCGTTATGCGTTATGCGTTATGCGTTGTGCGTTGTGCGTTGTGCGTTGTGCGTTGTGCGTTGTGCGTTGTGCGTTGTGCGTTGTGCGTTGTGCGTTGTGCGTTGTGCGTTGTGCGTTGTGCGTTGTGCGTTGTGCGTTGTGCGTTGTGCGTCCTGCGTCCTGCGTTATGCGTTATGCGTTATGCGTTATGCGTTATGCGTTATGCGTGATGCGTTATGCGTTATGCGTTATGCGTTATGCGTTATGCGTTATGCGTTATGGGTGATGCGTTATGCGTTATGCGTTATGCGTTATGCGTTATGCGTTATGCGTTATGCGTTATGCGTTATGCGTTATGCGTTATGCGTTATGCGTTATGCGTTATGCGTTATGCGTTATGCGTTATGCGTTATGCATTATGCGTTATGCGTTATGCGTTATGCGTTGTGCGTTGTGCGTTGTGCGTTGTGCGTTGTTCGTTGTGCGTTGTGCGTCGTGCGTTGTGCGTTGTGCGTTGTGCGTTGTGCGTTGTGCGTTATGCGTTATGCGTTATGCGTTATGCGTTATGCGTTATGCATTATGCGTTATGCGTTATGCGTTATGCGTTGTGCGTTGTGCGTTGTGCGTTGTGCGTTGTTCGTTGTGCGTTGTGCGTTGTGCGTTATGCGTTATGCGTTATGCGTTATGCGTTATACGTTATGCGTTATGCGTTATGCGTTATGCGTTATGGGTGATGCGTTATGCGTTATGCGTTATGCATTATGCGATATGCGCTACGTGTTATGCGTTATGGGCTATGCGTTATGCGTTATGCGTTATGCGTTATGCGTTATGACTTTTGCATTATGCGTTATGCGTTATGCGTTATGCGTTATGCGTTGTGCGTTGTGCGTTGTGCGTTGTGCGTTGTGCGTTGTGCGTTGTGCGTTGTGCGTTGTGCGTTGTGCGTTGTGCGTTGTGCGTTGTGCGTTGTGCGTTGTGCGTTGTGCGTTGTGCGTTGTGCGTTGTGCGTCCTGCGTCCTGCGTTATGCGTTATGCGTTATGCGTTATGCGTTATGCGTTATGCGTGATGCGTTATGCGTTATGCGTTATGCGTTATGCGTTATGCGTTATGCGTTATGCGTTATGCGTTATGCGTTATGCGTTATGCGTTATGCGTTATGCGTTATGCGTTATGCGTTATGCGTTATGCGTTATGCGTTATGCGTTATGCGTTATGCGTTATGCGTTATGCGTTATGCGTTATGCGTTATGCGTTATGCGTTATGCGTTATGCGTTATGCGTTATGCGTTATGCGTTATGCGTTATGCGTTATGCGTTATGCGTTATGCGTTATGCGTTATGCGTTATGCGTTATGCGTTATGCGTTATGACTTTTGCATTATGCGTTATGCGTTAAGCGTTATGCGTTATGCGTTATGCGTTATGCG
Source organism: Lasioglossum baleicum (assembly GCF_051020765.1). Classification (NCBI taxonomy): domain Eukaryota; kingdom Metazoa; phylum Arthropoda; class Insecta; order Hymenoptera; family Halictidae; genus Lasioglossum; species Lasioglossum baleicum. Next base: position 118,301 of record NW_027469346.1, read on the forward strand.
TTATGCGTTATGCGTTATGCGTTATGCGTTATGCGTTATGCGTTATGCGTTATGCGTTATGCGTTATGCGTTATGCGTTATGCGTTATGCGTTCTGCGTTATGCGTTATGCGTTATGCGTTATGCGTTATGCGTTATGCGTTATGCGTTATGCGTTATGCGTTATGCGTTATGCGTTATGCGTTATGCGTTATGCGTTATGCGTTATGCGTTATGCGTTATGCGTTATGCGTTATGCGTTATGCGTTATGCGTTATGCGTTATGCGTTATGCGTTATGCGTTATGCGTTATGCGTTATGCGTTATGCGTTATGCGTTATGCGTTATGCGTTATGCGTTATGCGTTATGCGTTATGCGTTATGCGTTATGCGTTATGCGTTATGCGTTATGCGTTATGCGTTATGCGTTATGCGTTATGCGTTATGCGTTATGCGTTATGGGTGATGCGTTATGCGTTATGCGTTATGCGTTATGCGTTATGCGTTATGCGTTATGCGTTATGCGTTATGCGTTATGCGTTATGCGTTATGCGTTATGCGTTATGCGTTATGCGTTATGCGTTATGCATTATGCGTTATGCGTTATGCGTTATGCGTTGTGCGTTGTGCGTTGTGCGTTGTGCGTTGTTCGTTGTGCGTTGTGCGTCGTGCGTTGTGCGTTGTGCGTTGTGCGTTGTGCGTTGTGCGTTATGCGTTATGCGTTATGCGTTATGCGTTATGCGTTATGCATTATGCGTTATGCGTTATGCGTTATGCGTTGTGCGTTGTGCGTTGTGCGTTGTGCGTTGTTCGTTGTGCGTTGTGCGTTGTGCGTTATGCGTTATGCGTTATGCGTTATGCGTTATACGTTATGCGTTATGCGTTATGCGTTATGCGTTATGCGTTATGCGTTATGCGTTATGCGTTATGCGTTATGCGTTATGCGTTATGCGTTATGCGTTATGCGTTATGCGTTATGCGTTATGCGTTATGCATTATGCGTTATGCGTTATGCGTTATGCGTTGTGCGTTGTGCGTTGTGCGTTGTGCGTTGTTCGTTGTGCGTTGTGCGTCGTGCGTTGTGCGTTGTGCGTTGTGCGTTGTGCGTTGTGCGTTATGCGTTATGCGTTATGCGTTATGCGTTATGCGTTATGCATTATGCGTTATGCGTTATGCGTTATGCGTTGTGCGTTGTGCGTTGTGCGTTGTGCGTTGTTCGTTGTGCGTTGTGCGTTGTGCGTTATGCGTTATGCGTTATGCGTTATGCGTTATACGTTATGCGTTATGCGTTATGCGTTATGCGTTATGGGTGATGCGTTATGCGTTATGCGTTATGCATTATGCGATATGCGCTACGTGTTATGCGTTATGGGCTATGCGTTATGCGTTATGCGTTATGCGTTATGCGTTATGACTTTTGCATTATGCGTTATGCGTTATGCGTTATGCGTTATGCGTTGTGCGTTGTGCGTTGTGCGTTGTGCGTTGTGCGTTGTGCGTTGTGCGTTGTGCGTTGTGCGTTGTGCGTTGTGCGTTGTGCGTTGTGCGTTGTGCGTTGTGCGTTGTGCGTTGTGCGTCCTGCGTCCTGCGTTATGCGTTATGCGTTATGCGTTATGCGTTATGCGTTATGCGTGATGCGTTATGCGTTATGCGTTATGCGTTATGCGTTATGCGTTATGCGTTATGCGTTATGCGTTATGCGTTATGCGTTATGCGTTATGCGTTATGCGTTATGCGTTATGCGTTATGCGTTATGCGTTATGCGTTATGCGTTGTGCGTTGTGCGTTGTGCGTTGTGCGTTGTGCGTTGTGCGTTGTGCGTTGTGCGTTGTGCGTTGTGCGTTGTGCGTTGTGCGTTGTGCGTTGTGCGTTGTGCGTTGTGCGTTGTGCGTTGTGCGTTGTGCGTTGTGCGTTGTGCGTTGTGCGTTGTGCGTTGTGCGTTGTGCGTTGTGCGTTGTGCGTTGTGCGTCCTGCGTCCTGCGTTATGCGTTATGCGTTATGCGTTATGCGTTATGCGTTATGCGTTATGCGTGATGCGTTATGCGTTATGCGTTATGCGTTATGCGTTATGCGTTATGCGTTATGCGTTATGCGTTATGCGTTATGCGTTATGCGTTATGCGTTATGCGTTATGCGTTATGCGTTATGCGTTATGCGTTATGCGTTATGCGTTATGCGTTATGCGTTATGCGTTATGCGTTATGCGTTATGCGTTATGCGTTATGCGTTATGCGTTATGCGTTATGCGTTATGCGTTATGCGTTATGCGTTATGCGTTATGCGTTATGCGTTCTGCGTTCTGCGTTATGCGTTATGCGTTGTGCGTTGTGCGTTGTGCGTTGTGCGTTGTGCGTTGTGCGTTGTGCGTTGTGCGTTGTGCGTTGTGCGTTGTGCGTTGTGCGTTGTGCGTTGTGCGTTGTGCGTTGTGCGTCCTGCGTCCTGCGTTATGCGTTATGCGTTATGCGTTATGCGTTATGCGTTATGCGTGATGCGTTATGCGTTATGCGTTATGCGTTATGCGTTATGCGTTATGCGTTATGCGTTATGCGTTATGCGTTATGCGTTATGCGTTATGCGTTATGCGTTATGCGTTATGCGTTATGCGTTATGCGTTATGCGTTATGCGTTATGCGTTATGCGTTATGCGTTATGCGTTATGCGTTATGCGTTATGCGTTATGCGTTATGCGTTATGCGTTATGCGTTATGCGTTATGCGTTATGCGTTATGCGTTATGCGTTATGCGTTATGACTTTTGCATTATGCGTTATGCGTTAAGCGTTATGCGTTATGCGTTATGCGTTATGCGTTATGCGTTATGCGTTATGCGTTATGCGTTATGCGTTATGCGTTATGCGTTATGCGTTGTGCGTTGTGCGTTGTGCGTTGTGCGTTGTTCGTTGTGCGTTGTGCGTTGTGCGTTATGCGTTATGCGCTATGCGTTATGCGTTATGCGTTATGCGTTATGCGGTATGCGTTATGACTTTTGCGTTATGCGTTGTGCGTTATACGTTGTGCGTTGTGCGTTGTGCGTTGTGCGTTGTGCGTTGTGCGTTGTGCGTTGTGCGTTGTGCGTTGTGCGTTCTGCGTTATGCGTTATGCGTTATGCGTTATGCGTTATGCGTTATGCGTTATGCGTTATGCGTTATGCGTTATGCGTTATGCGTTATGCGTTATGCGTTATGCGTTATGCGTTATGCGTTATGCGTTATGCGTTATGCGTTATGCGTTATGCGTTATGCGTTATGCGTTATGCGTTATGCGTTATGCGTTATGCGTTATGCGTTATGCGTTATGCGTTATGCGTTATACGTTATGACTTTTGCATTATGCGTTATGCGTTATGCGTTATGCGTTATGCGTTATGCGTTATGCGTTATGCGTTATGCGTTATGCGTTATGCGTTATGCGTTCTGCGTTATGCGTTATGCGTTATGCGTTATGCGTTATGCGTTATGCGTTATGCGTTATGCGTTATGCGTTATGCGTTATGCGTTATGCGTTATGCGTTATGCGTTATGCGTTATGCGTTATGCGTTATGCGTTATGCGTCGTGCGTCGTGCGTTGTGCGTTGTGCGTTGTGCGTTGTGCGTTGTGCGTTATGCGTTATGCGTTATGCGTTATGCGTTATGCGTTATGCGTTATGCATTATGCGTTATGCGTTATGCGTTATGCGTTGTGCGTTGTGCGTTGTGCGTTGTGCGTTATGCGTTATGCGTTATGCGTTATGCGTTATGCGTTATGCGTTATGCGTTATGCGTTATGCGTTATGCGTTATGCGTTATGCGTTATGCGTTATGCGTTATGCGTTATGCGTTATGCGTTATGCGTTATGCGTTATGCGTTATGCGTTATGCGTTATGCGTTATGCGTTATGCGTTATGCGTTATGCGTTATGCGTTATGCGTTATGCGTTATGCGTTATGCGTTATGCGTTATGCGTTATGCGTTATGCGTTATGCGTTATGCGTTATGCGTTATGCGTTATGCGTTATGCGTTATGACTTTTGCATTATGCGTTATGCGTTAAGCGTTATGCGTTATGCGTTATGCGTTATGCGTTATGCGTTATGCGTTATGCGTTCTGCGTTATGCGTTATGCGTTATGCGTTATGCGTTATGCGTTATGCGTTATGCGTTATGCGTTATGCGTTATGCGTTATGCGTTATGCGTTATGCGTTATGCGTTATGCGTTATGCGTCGTGCGTCGTGCGTTGTGCGTTGTGCGTTGTGCGTTGTGCGTTGTGCGTTATGCGTTATGCGTTATGCGTTATGCGTTATGCGTTATGCATTATGCGTTATGCGTTATGCGTTATGCGTTGTGCGTTGTGCGTTGTGCGTTGTGCGTTGTTCGTTGTGCGTTGTGCGTTGTGCGTTATGCGTTATGCGTTATGCGTTATGCGTTATACGTTATGCGTTATGCGTTATGCGTTATGCGTTATGCGTTATGGGTGATGCGTTATGCGTTATGCGTTATGCATTATGCGATATGCGCTACGTGTTATGCGTTATGGGCTATGCGTTATGCGTTATGCGTTATGCGTTATGACTTTTGCATTATGCGTTATGCGTTATGCGTTATGCGTTGTGCGTTGTGCGTTGTGCGTTGTGCGTTGTGCGTTGTGCGTTGTGCGTTGTGCGTTGTGCGTTGTGCGTTGTGCGTTGTGCGTTGTGCGTTGTGCGTTGTGCGTTGTGCGTTGTGCGTTGTGCGTTGTGCGTTGTGCGTTGTGCGTTGTGCGTTGTGCGTTGTGCGTCCTGCGTTATGCGTTATGCGTTATGCGTTATGCGTTATGCGTTATGCGTTATGCGTTATGCGTTATGCGTTATGCGTTATGCGTTATGCGTTATGCGTTATGCGTTATGCGTTATGCGTTATGCGTTATGCGTTATGCGTTATGCGTTATGCGTTATGCGTTATGCGTTATGCGTTATGCGTTATGCGTCGTGCGTCGTGCGTTGTGCGTTGTGCGTTGTGCGTTGTGCGTTGTGCGTTATGCGTTATGCGTTATGCGTTATGCGTTATGCGTTATGCGTTATGCGTTATGCGTTATGCGTTATGCGTTATGCGTTATGCGTTATGCGTTATGCGTTATGCGTCGTGCGTCGTGCGTTGTGCGTTGTGCGTTGTGCGTTGTGCGTTGTGCGTTATGCGTTATGCGTTATGCGTTATGCGGTATGCGTTATGCATTATGCGTTATGCGTTATGCGTTATGCGTTGTGCGTTGTGCGTTGTGCGTTGTGCGTTGTTCGTTGTGCGTTGTGCGTTGTGCGTTATGCGTTATGCGTTATGCGTTATGCGTTATACGTTATGCGTTATGCGTTATGCGTTATGCGTTATGGGTGATGCGTTATGCGTTATGCGTTATGCATTATGCGATATGCGCTACGTGTTATGCGTTATGGGCTATGCGTTATGCGTTATGCGTTATGCGTTATGCGTTATGCGTTATGCGTTATGCGTTATGCGTTATGCGTTATGCGTTATGCGTTATGCGTTATGCGTTATGCGTTATGCGTTATGCGTTATGCGTTATGCGTTATGCGTTATGCGTTATGCGTTATGCGTTATGCGTTATGCGTTATGCGTTATGCGTTATGCGTTATGCGTTATGCGTTATGCGTTATGCGTTATGCGTTATGCGTTATGCGTTATGCGTTATGCGTTATGCGTTATGCGTTATGCGTTATGCGTTATGCGTTATGACTTTTGCATTATGCGTTATGCGTTAAGCGTTATGCGTTATGCGTTATGCGTTATGCGTTATGCGTTATGCGTTATGCGTTCTGCGTTATGCGTTATGCGTTATGCGTTATGCGTTATGCGTTATGCGTTCTGCGTTATGCGTTATGCGTTATGCGTTATGCGTTATGCGTTATGCGTTATGCGTTATGCGTCGTGCGTCGTGCGTTGTGCGTTGTGCGTTGTGCGTTGTGCGTTGTGCGTTATGCGTTATGCGTTATGCGTTATGCGTTATGCGTTATGCGTTATGCGTTATGCGTTATGCGTTATGCGTTATGCGTTATGCGCTATGCGTTATGCGTTATGCGTTATGCGTTATGCGGTATGCGTTATGACTTTTGCGTTATGCGTTATGCGTTGTGCGTTATACGTTGTGCGTTGTGCGTTGTGCGTTGTGCGTTGTGCATTGTGCGTTGTGCGTTGTGCGTTGTGCGTTGTGCGTTATGCGTTATGCGTTATGCGTTATGCGTTATGCGTTATGCGTTATGCGTTATGCGTCGTGCGTCGTGCGTTGTGCGTTGTGCGTTGTGCGTTGTGCGTTGTGCGTTATGCGTTATGCGTTATGCGTTATGCGTTATGCGTTATGCATTATGCGTTATGCGTTATGCGTTATGCGTTGTGCGTTGTGCGTTGTGCGTTGTGCGTTGTTCGTTGTGCGTTGTGCGTTGTGCGTTATGCGTTATGCGTTATGCGTTATGCGTTATACGTTATGCGTTATGCGTTATGCGTTATGCGTTATGCGTTATGGGTGATGCGTTATGCGTTATGCGTTATGCATTATGCGATATGCGCTACGTGTTATGCGTTATGGGCTATGCGTTATGCGTTATGCGTTATGCGTTATGCGTTATGACTTTTGCATTATGCGTTATGCGTTATGCGTTATGCGTTATGCGTTGTGCGTTGTGCGTTGTGCGTTGTGCGTTGTGCGTTGTGCGTTGTGCGTTGTGCGTTGTGCGTTGTGCGTTGTGCGTTGTGCGTTGTGCGTTGTGCGTTGTGCGTTGTGCGTTGTGCGTTGTGCGTTGTGCGTCCTGCGTTATGCGTTATGCGTTATGCGTTATGCGTTATGCGTTATGCGTTATGCGTTATGCGTTATGCGTTATGCGTTATGCGTTATGCGTTATGCGTTATGCGTTATGCGTTATGCGTTATGCGTTATGCGTTATGCGTTATGCGTTATGCGTTATGCGTTATGCGTTATGCGTTATGCGTTATGCGTTATGCGTTATGCGTTATGCGTTATGCGTTATGCGTTATGCGTTATGCGTTTATGCGTTATGCGTTATGCGTTATGCGTTATGCGTTATGCGTTATGACTTTTGCATTATGCGTTATGCGTTATGCGTTATGCGTTATGCGTTATGCGTTATGCGTTATGCGTTATGCGTTATGCGTTATGCGTTATGCGTTCTGCGTTATGCGTTATGCGTTATGCGTTATGCGTTATGCGTTATGCGTTATGCGTTATGCGTTATGCGTTATGCGTCGTGCGTCGTGCGTTGTGCGTTGTGCGTTGTGCGTTGTGCGTTGTGCGTTATGCGTTATGCGTTATGCGTTATGCGTTATGCGTTATGCATTATGCGTTATGCGTTATGCGTTATGCGTTGTGCGTTGTGCGTTGTGCGTTGTGCGTTATGCGTTATGCGTTATGCGTTATGCGTTATGCGTTATGCGTTATGCGTTATGCGTTATGCGTTATGCGTTATGCGTTATGCGTTATGCGTTATGCGTTATGCGTTATGCGTTATGCGTTATGCGTTATGCGTTATGCGTTATGCGTTATGCGTTATGCGTTATGCGTTATGCGTTATGCGTTATGCGTTATGCGTTATGCGTTATGCGTTATGCGTTATGCGTTATGCGTTATGACTTTTGCATTATGCGTTATGCGTTAAGCGTTATGCGTTATGCGTTATGCGTTATGCGTTATGCGTTATGCGTTCTGCGTTATGCGTTATGCGTTATGCGTTATGCGTTATGCGTTATGCGTTATGCGTTATGCGTTATGCGTTATGCGTTATGCGTTATGCGTTATGCGTTATGCGTTATGCGTTATGCGTCGTGCGTCGTGCGTCGTGCGTTGTGCGTTGTGCGTTGTGCGTTGTGCGTTATGCGTTATGCGTTATGCGTTATGCGTTATGCGTTATGCATTATGCGTTATGCGTTATGCGTTATGCGTTGTGCGTTGTGCGTTGTGCGTTGTGCGTTGTTCGTTGTGCGTTGTGCGTTGTGCGTTATGCGTTATGCGTTATGCGTTATGCGTTATACGTTATGCGTTATGCGTTATGCGTTATGCGTTATGGGTGATGCGTTATGCGTTATGCGTTATGCATTATGCGATATGCGCTACGTGTTATGCGTTATGGGCTATGCGTTATGCGTTATGCGTTATGCGTTATGCGTTATGACTTTTGCATTATGCGTTATGCGTTATGCGTTATGCGTTGTGCGTTGTGCGTTGTGCGTTGTGCGTTGTGCGTTGTGCGTTGTGCGTTGTGCGTTGTGCGTTGTGCGTTGTGCGTTGTGCGTTGTGCGTTGTGCGTTGTGCGTTGTGCGTTGTGCGTTGTGCGTTGTGCGTTGTGCGTTGTGCGTTGTGCGTTGTGCGTTGTGCGTTGTGCGTTGTGCGTTGTGCGTTGTGCGTTGTGCGTTGTGCGTTGTGCGTTGTGCGTTGTGCGTTGTGCGTTGTGCGTTGTGCGTTGTGCGTTGTGCGCCCTGCGTTATGCGTTATGCGTTATGCGTTATGCGTTATGCGTTATGCGTTATGCGTTATGCGTTATGCGTTATGCGTTATGCGTTATGCGTTATGCGTTATGCGTTATGCGTTATGCGTTATGCGTTATGCGTTATGCGTTATGCGTTATGCGTTATGCGTTATGCGTCGTGCGTCGTGCGTTGTGCGTTGTGCGTTGTGCGTTGTGCGTTGTGCGTTATGCGTTATGCGTTATGCGTTATGCGTTATGCGTTATGCGTTATGCGTTATGCGTTATGCGTTATGCGTTATGCGTTATGCGTTATGCGTTATGACTTTTGCATTATGCGTTATGCGTTATGCGTTATGCGTTATGCGTTATGCGTTATGCGTTATGCGTTATGCGTTCTGCGTTATGCGTTATGCGTTATGCGTTATGCGTTGTGCGTTATGCGTTATGCGTTATGCGTTATGCGTTATGCGTTATGCGTTATGCGTTATGCGTTATGCGTTATGCGTTATGCGTTATGCGTTATGCGTTATGCGTCGTGCGTCGTGCGTTGTGCGTTGTGCGTTGTGCGTTGTGCGTTGTGCGTTATGCGTTATGCGTTATGCGTTATGCGTTATGCGTTATGCATTATGCGTTATGCGTTATGCGTTATGCGTTATGCGTTATGCGTTATGCGTTATGCGTTATGCGTTATGACTTTTGCATTATGCGTTATGCGTTAAGCGTTATGCGTTATGCGTTATGCGTTATGCGTTATGCGTTATGCGTTATGCGTTATGCGTTATGCGTTATGCGTTCTGCGTTATGCGTTATGCGTTATGCGTTATGCGTTATGCGTTATGCGTTATGCGTTATGCGTTATGCGTTATGCGTTATGCGTTATGCGTTATGCGTTATGCGTTATGCGTTATGCGTTATGCGTTATGCGTCGTGCGTCGTGCGTTGTGCGTTGTGCGTTGTGCGTTGTGCGTTGTGCGTTATGCGTTATGCGTTATGCGTTATGCGGTATGCGTTATGCATTATGCGTTATGCGTTATGCGTTATGCGTTGTGCGTTGTGCGTTGTGCGTTGTGCGTTGTTCGTTGTGCGTTGTGCGTTGTGCGTTATGCGTTATGCGTTATGCGTTATGCGTTATGCGTTATGCGTTATGCGTTATGCGTTATGCGTTATGCGTTATGCGTTATGCGTTATGCGTTATGCGTTATGCGTTATGCGTTATGCGTTATGCGTTATGCGTTATGCGTTATGCGTTATGCGTTATGCGTTATGCGTTATGCGTTATGCGTTATGCGTTATGCGTTATGCGTTATGCGTTATGCGTTATGCGTTATGCGTTATGCGTTATGCGTTATGCGTTATGCGTTATGCGTTATGCGTTATGCGTTATGCGTTATGCGTTATGCGTTATGCGTTATGCGTTATGCGTTATGCGTTATGCGTTATGCGTTATGCGTTATGCGTTATGCGTTATGCGTTATGCGTTATGGGTGATGCGTTATGCGTTATGCGTTATGGGTGATGCGTTATGCGTTATGCGTTATGCGTTATGCGTTATGCGTTATGCGTTATGCGTTATGCGTTATGCGTTATGCGTTATGCGTTATGCGTTATGCGTTATGCGTTATGCGTTATGCGTTATGCGTTATGCGTATGCGTTCTGACTTTTGCATTATGCGTTATGCGTTAAGCGTTATGCGTTATGCGTTATGCGTTATGCGTTATGCGTTATGCGTTATGCGTTCTGCGTTATGCGTTATGCGTTATGCGTTATGCGTTATGCGTTATGTGTTATGCGTTATGCGTTATGCGTTATGCGTTATGCGTTATGCGTTATGCGTTATGCGTTATGCGTTATGCGTTATGCGTTATGCGTTATGCGTTATGCGTTATGCGTTATGCGTTATGCGTTATGCGTTATGACTTTTGCATTATGCGTTATGCGTTATGCGTTATGCGTTATGCGTTATGCGTTATGCGTTATGCGTTATGCGTTATGCGTTATGCGTTATGCGTTATGCGTTATGCGTTATGCGTTATGCGTTATGCGTTATGCGTTATGCGTTATGCGTTATGCGTTATGCGTTATGCGTTATGCGTTATGCGTTATGCGTTATGCGTTATGCGTTATGCGTTATGCGTTATGCGTTATGCGTTATGCGTTATGCGTTATGCGTTATGCGTTATGCGTTATGCGTTATGCGTTATGCGTTATGCGTTATGCCTTATGCGTTATGCGTTATGCGTTATGCGTTATGCGTTATGCGTTATGCGTTATGCGTTATGCGTTATGCGTTATGCGTTATGCGTTATGCGTTATGCGTTATGCGTTATGCGTTATGCGTTATGCGTTATGCGTTATGCGTTATGCGTTATGCGTTATGCGTTATGCGTTATGCGTTATGCGTTATGCGTTATGCGTTATGGGTGATGCGTTATGCGTTATGCGTTATGCGTTATGCGTTATGCGTTATGCGATATGCGTTATGCGTTATGCGTTATGCGTTATGCGTTATGCGTTATGCGTTATGCGTTATGCGTTATGCGTTATGCGTTATGCGTTATGCGTTATGCGTTATGCGCTATGCGTTATGCGTTATGCGTTATGCGTTATGCGTTATGCGTTATGCGGTATGCGTTATGACTTTTGCGTTATGCGTTATGCGTTGTGCGTTATACGTTGTGCGTTGTGCGTTGTGCGTTGTGCGTTGTGCGTTGTGCGTTGTGCGTTGTGCGTTGTGCGTTGTGCGTTGTGCGTTGTGCGTTATGCGTTATGCGTTATGCGTTATGCGTTATGCGTTATGCGTTATGCGTCGTGCGTCGTGCGTTGTGCGTTGTGCGTTGTGCGTTGTGCGTTGTGCGTTATGCGTTATGCGTTATGCGTTATGCGTTATGCGTTATGCGTTATGCATTATGCGTTATGCGTTATGCGTTATGCGTTATGCGTTATGCGTCGTGCGTCGTGCGTTGTGCGTTGTGCGTTGTGCGTTGTGCGTTGTGCGATCTGCGTTATGCGTTATGCGTTATGCGTTATGCGTTATGCGTTATGCGTTATGCGTTATGCGTTATGCGTTATGCGTTATGCGCTATGCGTTATGCGTTATGCGTTATGCGTTATGCGTCGTGCGTCGTGCGTTGTGCGTTGTGCGTTGTGCGTTGTGCGTTATGCGTTGTGCGTTATGCGTTATGCGTTATGCGTTATGCGTTATGCGTTATGCGTTATACGTTATGCGTTATGCGTTATGCGTTATGCGTTATGGGTGATGCGTTATGCGTTATGCGTTATGCATTATGCGATATGCGCTACGTGTTATGCGTTATGGTCTATGCGTTATGCGTTATGCGTTATGACTTTTGCATTATGCGTTATGCGTTATGCGTTATGCGTTATGCGTTATGCGTTATGCGTTATGCGTTGTGCGTTGTGCGTTGTGCGTTGTGCGTTGTGCGTTGTGCGTTGTGCGTTGTGCGTTGTGCGTTGTGCGTTGTGCGTTGTGCGTTGTGCGTTGTGCGTTGTGCGTTGTGCGTTGTGCGTTGTGCGTTGTGCGTTGTGCGTTGTGCGTTGTGCGTTATGCGTTATGCGTTATGCGTTATGCGTTATGCGTTATGCGTTATGCGTTATGCGTTATGCGTTATGCGTTATGCGTTATGCGTTATGCGTTATGCGTTATGCGTTATGCGTTATGCGTTATGCGTTATGCGTTATGCGTTATGCGTTATGACTTTTGCATTATGCGTTATGCGTTAAGCGTTATGCGTTATGCGTTATGCGTTATGCGTTATGCGTTATGCGTTATGCGTTATGCGTTATGCGTTATGCGTTATGCGTCGTGCGTCGTGCGTTGTGCGTTGTGCGTTGTGCGTTATGCGTTATGCGTTATGCGTTATGCGTTATGCGTTATGCGTTATGCGTTATGCGTTATGCGTTATGCGTTATGCGTTATGCGTTATGCGTTATGCGTTATGCGTTATGCGTTATGCGTTATGCGTTATGCGTTATGCGTTATGCGTTATGCGTTATGCGTTATGCGTTATGCGTTATGCGTTATGCGTTATGCGTTATGCGTTATGCGTTATGCGTTATGCGTTATGCGTTATGCGTTATGCGTTATGCGTTATGCGTTATGCGTTATGCGTTATGCGTTATGCGTTATGCGTTATGCGTTATGCGTTATGCGTTATGCGTTATGCGTTATGCGTTATGCGTTATGCGTTATGCGTTATGCGTTATGCGTTATGCGTTATGCGTTATGCGTTATGCGCTATGCGTTATGCGTTATGCGTTATGCGTTATGCGTTATGCGTTATGCGGTATGCGTTATGACTTTTGCGTTATGCGTTATGCGTTGTGCGTTATACGTTGTGCGTTGTGCGTTGTGCGTTGTGCGTTGTGCGTTGTGCGTTGTGCGTTGTGCGTTGTGCGTTGTGCGTTGTGCGTTGTGCGTTGTGCGTTGTGCGTTATGCGTTATGCGTTATGCGTTATGCGTTATGCGTTATGCGTTATGCGTCGTGCGTCGTGCGTTGTGCGTTGTGCGTTGTGCGTTGTGCGTTGTGCGTTATGCGTTATGCGTTATGCGTTATGCGTTATGCGTTATGCGTTATGCGTTATGCGTTATGCGTTATGCGGTATGCGTTATGACTTTTGCGTTATGCGTTATGCGTTGTGCGTTATACGTTGTGCGTTGTGCGTTGTGCGTTGTGCGTTGTGCGTTGTGCGTTGTGCGTTGTGCGTTGTGCGTTGTGCGTTGTGCGTTGTGCGTTGTGCGTTATGCGTTATGCGTTATGCGTTATGCGTTATGCGTTATGCGTTATGCGTTATGCGTTATGCGTTATGCGTTATGCGTTATGCGTTATGCGTTATGCGCTATGCGTTATGCGTTATGCGTTATGCGTTATGCGGTATGCGTTATGACTTTTGCGTTATGCGTTATGCGTTGTGCGTTATACGTTGTGCGTTGTGCGTTGTGCGTTGTGCGTTGTGCGTTGTGCGTTGTGCGTTGTGCGTTGTGCGTTATGCGTTATGCGTTATGCGTTATGCGTTATGCGTTATGCGTTATGCGTTATGCGTTATGCGTTATGCGTTATGCGTTATGCGTTATGCGTTATGCGTTATGCGTTATGCGTCGTGCGTCGTGCGTTGTGCGTTGTGCGTTGTGCGTTGTGCGTTGTGCGTTATGCGTTATGCGTTATGCGTTATGCGTTATGCGTTATGCATTATGCGTTATGCGTTATGCGTTATGCGTTATGCGTTATGCGTTATGCGTTATGCGTTCTGCGTTATGCGTTATGCGTTATGCGTTATGCGTTATGCGTTATGCGTTATGCGTTATGCGTTATGCGTTATGCGTTATGCGTTATGCGTTATGCGTTATGCGTTATGCGTTATGCGTTATGCGTTATGCGTTATGCGTTATGCGTTATGCGTTATGCGTCGTGCGTCGTGCGTTGTGCGTTGTGCGTTGTGCGTTGTGCGTTGTGCGTTGTGCGTTGTGCGTTATGCGTTATGCGTTATGCGTTATGCGTTATGCGTTATGCGTTATGCATTATGCGTTATGCGTTATGCGTTATGCGTTGTGCGTTGTGCGTTGTGCGTTGTGCGTTGTTCGTTGTGCGTTGTGCGTTGTGCGTTATGCGTTATGCGTTATGCGTTATGCGTTATACGTTATGCGTTATGCGTTATGCGTTATGCGTTATGGGTGATGCGTTATGCGTTATGCGTTATGCATTATGCGATATGCGCTACGTGTTATGCGTTATGGGCTATGCGTTATGCGTTATGCGTTATGCGTTATGCGTTATGACTTTTGCATTATGCGTTATGCGTTATGCGTTATGCGTTATGCGTTGTGCGTTGTGCGTTGTGCGTTGTGCGTTGTGCGTTGTGCGTTGTGCGTTGTGCGTTGTGCGTTGTGCGTTGTGCGTTGTGCGTTGTGCGTTGTGCGTTGTGCGTCCTGCGTTATGCGTTATGCGTTATGCGTTATGCGTTATGCGTTATGCGTTATGCGTTATGCGTTATGCGTTATGCGTTATGCGTTATGCGTTATGCGTTATGCGTTATGCGTTATGCGTTATGCGTTATGCGTTATGCGTTATGCGTCGTGCGTCGTGCGTTGTGCGTTGTGCGTTGTGCGTTGTGCGTTGTGCGTTATGCGTTATGCGTTATGCGTTATGCGTTATACGTTATGCGTTATGCGTTATGCGTTATGCGTTATGGGTGATGCGTTATGCGTTATGCGTTATGCATTATGCGATATGCGCTACGTGTTATGCGTTATGGGCTATGCGTTATGCGTTATGCGTTATGCGTTATGCGTTATGACTTTTGCATTATGCGTTATGCGTTATGCGTTATGCGTTATGCGTTGTGCGTTGTGCGTTGTGCGTTGTGCGTTGTGCGTTGTGCGTTGTGCGTTGTGCGTTGTGCGTTGTGCGTTGTGCGTTGTGCGTTGTGCGTTGTGCGTTGTGCGTTGTGCGTTGTGCGTTGTGCGTTGTGCGTTGTGCGTTGTGCGTTGTGCGTTGTGCGTTGTGCGTTGTGCGTTGTGCGTTGTGCGTCCTGCGTTATGCGTTATGCGTTATGCGTTATGCGTTATGCGTTATGCGTTATGCGTTATGCGTTATGCGTTATGCGTTATGCGTTATGCGTTATGCGTTATGCGTTATGCGTTATGCGTTATGCGTTATGCGTTATGCGTTATGCGTTATGCGTTATGCGTTATGCGTTATGCGTTATGCGTTATGACTTTTGCATTATGCGTTATGCGTTAAGCGTTATGCGTTATGCGTTATGCGTTATGCGTTATGCGTTATGCGTTATGCGTTATGCGTTATGCGTTATGCGTTATGCGTTATGCGTTATGCGTTCTGCGTTATGCGTTATGCGTTATGCGTTATGCGTTATGCGTTATGCGTTATGCGTTATGCGTTATGCGTTATGCGTTATGCGTTATGCGTTATGCGTTATGCGTTATGCGTTATGCGTTATGCGTTATGCGTTATGCGTTATGCGTTATGCGTTATGCGTTATGCGTTATGCGTTATGCGTTATGCGTTATGCGTTATGCGTTATGCGTTATGCGTTATGCGTTATGCGTTATGCGTTATGGGTGATGCGTTATGCGTTATGCGTTATGCGTTATGCGTTATGCGTTATGCGTTATGCGTTATGCGTTATGCGTTATGCGTTATGCGTTATGCGTTATGCGTTATGCGTTATGCGTTATGCGTTATGCGTTATGCGTTATGCGTTATGCGTTATGCGTTATGCGTTATGCGTTATGCGTTATGCGTTATGCGTTATGCGTTATGCGTTATGCGTTATGCGCTATGCGTTATGCGTTATGCGTTATGCGTTATGCGTTATGCGTTATGCGTTATGCGGTATGCGTTATGACTTTTGCGTTATGCGTTATGCGTTGTGCGTTATACGTTGTGCGTTGTGCGTTGTGCGTTGTGCGTTGTGCGTTGTGCGTTGTGCGTTGTGCGTTGTGCGTTGTGCGTTGTGCGTTGTGCGTTGTGCGTTGTGCGTTATGCGTTATGCGTTATGCGTTATGCGTTATGCGTTATGCGTTATGCGTCGTGCGTCGTGCGTTGTGCGTTGTGCGTTGTGCGTTGTGCGTTGTGCGTTATGCGTTATGCGTTATGCGTTATGCGTTATGCGTTATGCGTTATGCGTTATGCGTTATGCGTTATGCGGTATGCGTTATGACTTTTGCGTTATGCGTTATGCGTTGTGCGTTATACGTTGTGCGTTGTGCGTTGTGCGTTGTGCGTTGTGCGTTGTGCGTTGTGCGTTGTGCGTTGTGCGTTGTGCGTTGTGCGTTGTGCGTTGTGCGTTATGCGTTATGCGTTATGCGTTATGCGTTATGCGTTATGCGTTATGCGTCGTGCGTCGTGCGTTGTGCGTTGTGCGTTGTGCGTTGTGCGTTGTGCGTTATGCGTTATGCGTTATGCGTTATGCGTTATGCGTTATGCGTTATGCGTTATGCGTTATGCGTTATGCGTTATGCGTTATGCGTCGTGCGTCGTGCGTTGTGCGTTGTGCGTTGTGCGTTGTGCGTTGTGCGTTATCCGTTATGCGTTATGCGTTATGCGTTATGCGTTATGCGTTATGCGTTATGCGTTATGCGTTATGCGTTATGCGTTATGCGCTATGCGTTATGCGTTATGCGTTATGCGTTATGCGTTATGCGGTATGCGTTATGACTTTTGCGTTATGCGTTATGCGTTGTGCGTTATACGTTGTGCGTTGTGCGTTGTGCGTTGTGCGTTGTGCGTTGTGCGTTGTGCGTTGTGCGTTGTGCGTTGTGCGTTATGCGTTATGCGTTATGCGTTATGCGTTATGCGTTATGCGTCGTGCGTCGTGCGTTGTGCGTTGTGCGTTGTGCGTTGTGCGTTGTGCGTTATGCGTTGTGCGTTATGCGTTATGCGTTATGCGTTATGCGTTATGCGTTATGCGTTATGCGTTATACGTTATGCGTTATGCGTTATGCGTTATGCGTTATGGGTGATGCGTTATGCGTTATGCGTTATGCATTATGCGATATGCGCTACGTGTTATGCGTTATGGGCTATGCGTTATGCGTTATGCGTTATGACTTTTGCATTATGCGTTATGCGTTATGCGTTATGCGTTATGCGTTATGCGTTATGCGTTATGCGTTATGCGTTGTGCGTTGTGCGTTGTGCGTTGTGCGTTGTGCGTTGTGCGTTGTGCGTTGTGCGTTGTGCGTTGTGCGTTGTGCGTTGTGCGTTGTGCGTTGTGCGTTGTGCGTTGTGCGTTGTGCGTTGTGCGTTGTGCGTTGTGCGTTGTGCGTTGTGCGTTGTGCGTTGTGCGTTGTGCGTTATGCGTTATGCGTTATGCGTTATGCGTTATGCGTTATGCGTTATGCGTTATGCGTTATGCGTTATGCGTTATGCGTTATGCGTTATGCGTTATGCGTTATGCGTTATGCGTTATGCGTTATGCGTTATGCGTTATGCGTTATGCGTTATGCGTTATGCGTTATGCGTTATGCGTTATGCGTTATGCGTTATGCGTTATGCGTTATGCGTTATGCGTTATGACTTTTGCATTATGCGTTATGCGTTAAGCGTTATGCGTTATGCGTTATGCGTGATGCGTTATGCGTTATGCGTTATGCGTTATGCGTTATGCGTTATGCGTTATGCGTTATGCGTTATGCGTTCTGCGTTATGCGTTATGCGTTATGCGTTATGCGTTATGCGTTATGCGTTATGCGTTATGCGTTATGCGTTATGCGTTATGCGTTATGCGTTATGCGTTATGCGTTATGCGTTATGCGTTATGCGTTATGCGTTATGCGTTATGCGTTATGCGTTATGCGTTATGCGTTATGCGTTATGCGTTATGCGTTATGCGTTATGCGTTATGACTTTTGCATTATGCGTTATGCGTTAAGCGTTATGCGTTATGCGTTATGCGTTATGCGTTATGCGTTATGCGTTATGCGTTATGCGTTATGCGTTATGCGTTATGCGTTATGCGTTATGCGTTATGCGTTATGCGTTATGCGTTATGCGTTATGCGTTCTGCGTTATGCGTTATGCGTTATGCGTTATGCGTTATGCGTTATGCGTTATGCGTTATGCGTTATGCGTTATGCGTTATGCGTTATGCGTTATGCGTTATGCGTTATGCGTTATGCGTTATGCGTTATGCGTTATGCGTTATGGGTGATGCGTTATGCGTTATGCGTTATGCGTTATGCGTTATGCGTTATGCGTTATGCGTTATGCGTTATGCGTTATGCGTTATGCGTTATGCGTTATGCGTTATGCGTTATGCGTTATGCGTTATGCGTTATGCGTTATGCGTTATGCGTTATGCGTTATGCGTTATGCGTTATGCGTTATGCGTTATGCGCTATGCGTTATGCGTTATGCGTTATGCGTTATGCGTTATGCGTTATGCGTTATGCGGTATGCGTTATGACTTTTGCGTTATGCGTTATGCGTTGTGCGTTATACGTTGTGCGTTGTGCGTTGTGCGTTGTGCGTTGTGCGTTGTGCGTTGTGCGTTGTGCGTTGTGCGTTGTGCGTTGTGCGTTGTGCGTTATGCGTTATGCGTTATGCGTTATGCGTTATGCGTTATGCGTTATGCGTCGTGCGTCGTGCGTTGTGCGTTGTGCGTTGTGCGTTGTGCGTTGTGCGTTATGCGTTATGCGTTATGCGTTATGCGTTATGCGTTATGCGTTATGCGTTATGCGTTATGCGTTATGCGTTATGCGTTATGCGTTATGCGTCGTGCGTCGTGCGTTGTGCGTTGTGCGTTGTGCGTTGTGCGTTGTGCGTTATGCGTTATGCGTTATGCGTTATGCGTTATGCGTTATGCGTTATGCGTTATGCGTTATGCGTTATGCGTTATGCGTTATGCGCTATGCGTTATGCGTTATGCGTTATGCGTTATGCGGTATGCGTTATGACTTTTGCGTTATGCGTTATGCGTTGTGCGTTATACGTTGTGCGTTGTGCGTTGTGCGTTGTGCGTTGTGCGTTGTGCGTTGTGCGTTGTGCGTTGTGCGTTGTGCGTTGTGCGTTATGCGTTATGCGTTATGCGTTATGCGTTATGCGTTATGCGTTATGCGTCGTGCGTCGTGCGTTGTGCGTTGTGCGTTGTGCGTTGTGCGTTGTGCGTTATGCGTTGTGCGTTATGCGTTATGCGTTATGCGTTATGCGTTATGCGTTATGCGTTATACGTTATGCGTTATGCGTTATGCGTTATGCGTTATGGGTGATGCGTTATGCGTTATGCGTTATGCATTATGCGATATGCGCTACGTGTTATGCGTTATGGGCTATGCGTTATGCGTTATGCGTTATGACTTTTGCATTATGCGTTATGCGTTATGCGTTATGCGTTATGCGTTATGCGTTATGCGTTGTGCGTTGTGCGTTGTGCGTTGTGCGTTGTGCGTTGTGCGTTGTGCGTTGTGCGTTGTGCGTTGTGCGTTGTGCGTTGTGCGTTGTGCGTTGTGCGTTGTGCGTTGTGCGTTGTGCGTTGTGCGTTGTGCGTTGTGCGTTGTGCGTTGTGCGTTGTGCGTTGTGCGTTGTGCGTTATGCGTTATGCGTTATGCGTTATGCGTTATGCGTTATGCGTTATGCGTTATGCGCTACGTGTTATGCGTTATGGGCTATGCGTTATGCGTTATGCGTTATGACTTTTGCATTATGCGTTATGCGTTATGCGTTATGCGTTATGCGTTATGCGTTATGCGTTGTGCGTTGTGCGTTGTGCGTTGTGCGTTGTGCGTTGTGCGTTGTGCGTTGTGCGTTGTGCGTTGTGCGTTGTGCGTTGTGCGTTGTGCGTTGTGCGTTGTGCGTTGTGCGTTGTGCGTTGTGCGTTGTGCGTTGTGCGTTGTGCGTTGTGCGTTGTGCGTTGTGCGTTATGCGTTATGCGTTATGCGTTATGCGTTATGCGTTATGCGTTATGCGTTATGCGTTATGCGTTATGCGTTATGCGTTATGCGTTATGCGTTATGCGTTATGCGTTATGCGTTATGCGTTATGCGTTATGCGTTATGCGTTATGCGTTATGCGTTATGCGTTATGCGTTATGCGTTATGCGTTATGACTTTTGCATTATGCGTTATGCGTTAAGCGTTATGCGTTATGCGTTATGCGTTATGCGTTATGCGTTATGCGTTATGCGTTATGCGTTATGCGTTATGCGTTATGCGTTATGCGTTCTGCGTTATGCGTTATGCGTTATGCGTTATGCGTTATGCGTTATGCGTTATGCGTTATGCGTTATGCGTTATGCGTTATGCGTTATGCGTTATGCGTTATGCGTTATGCGTTATGCGTTATGCGTTATGCGTTATGCGTTATGCGTTATGCGTTATGCGTTATGCGTTATGCGTTATGCGTTATGCGTTATGCGTTATGCGTTATGCGTTATGCGTTATGCGTTATGCGTTATGCGTTATGCGTTATGCGTTATGCGTTATGCGTTATGCGTTATGCGTTATGCGTTATGCGTTATGCGTTATGCGTTATGCGTTATGCGTTATGCGTTATGCGTTATGCGTTATGCGTTATGCGTTATGCGTTATGCGTCATGCGTTATGCGTTATGCGTTATGCGTTATGCGTTATGCGCTATGCGTTATGCGTTATGCGTTATGCGTTATGCGTTATGCGTTATGCGGTATGCGTTATGACTTTTGCGTTATGCGTTATGCGTTGTGCGTTATACGTTGTGCGTTGTGCGTTGTGCGTTGTGCGTTGTGCGTTGTGCGTTGTGCGTTGTGCGTTGTGCGTTGTGCGTTGTGCGTTATGCGTTATGCGTTATGCGTTATGCGTTATGCGTTATGCGTTATGCGTTATGCGTTATGCGTTATGCGTCGTGCGTCGTGCGTTGTGCGTTGTGCGTTGTGCGTTGTGCGTTGTGCGTTATGCGTTATGCGTTATGCGTTATGCGTTATGCGTTATGCATTATGCGTTATGCGTTATGCGTTATGCGTTATGCGTTATGCGTCGTGCGTCGTGCGTTGTGCGTTGTGCGTTGTGCGTTGTGCGTTGTGCGTTATGCGTTATGCGTTATGCGTTATGCGTTATGCGTTATGCGTTATGCGTTATGCGTTATGCGTTATGCGTTATGCGTTATGCGTTATGCGCTATGCGTTATGCGTTATGCGTTATGCGTTATGCGGTATGCGTTATGACTTTTGCGTTATGCGTTATGCGTTGTGCGTTATACGTTGTGCGTTGTGCGTTGTGCGTTGTGCGTTGTGCGTTGTGCGTTGTGCGTTGTGCGTTGTGCGTTGTGCGTTGTGCGTTATGCGTTATGCGTTATGCGTTATGCGTTATGCGTTATGCGTTATGCGTCGTGCGTCGTGCGTTGTGCGTTGTGCGTTGTGCGTTGTGCGTTATGCGTTATGCGTTATGCGTTATGCGTTATGCGTTATGCATTATGCGTTATGCGTTATGCGTTATGCGTTGTGCGTTGTGCGTTGTGCGTTGTGCGTTGTTCGTTGTGCGTTGTGCGTTGTGCGTTATGCGTTATGCGTTATGCGTTATGCGTTATACGTTATGCGTTATGCGTTATGCGTTATGCGTTATGCGTTATGCGTTATGCGGTATGCGTTATGACTTTTGCGTTATGCGTTATGCGTTGTGCGTTATACGTTGTGCGTTGTGCGTTGTGCGTTGTGCGTTGTGCGATGTGCGTTGTGCGTTGTGCGTTGTGCGTTGTGCGTTGTGCGTTGTGCGTTATGCGTTATGCGTTATGCGTTATGCGTTATGCGTTATGCGTTATGCGTCGTGCGTCGTGCGTTGTGCGTTGTGCGTTGTGCGTTGTGCGTTGTGCGTTATGCGTTATGCGTTATGCGTTATGCGTTATGCGTTATGCATTATGCGTTATGCGTTATGCGTTATGCGTTATGCGTTATGCGTCGTGCGTTGTGCGTTGTGCGTTGTGCGTTGTGCGTTATGCGTTATGCGTTATGCGTTATGCGTTATGCGTTATGCGTTATGCGTTATGCGTTATGCGTTATGCGTTATGCGTTATGCGTTATGCGTTATGCGTTATGCGCTATGCGCTATGCGTTATGCGTTATGCGTTATGCGTTATGCGGTATGCGTTATGACTTTTGCGTTATGCGTTATGCGTTGTGCGTTATACGTTGTGCGTTGTGCGTTGTGCGTTGTGCGTTGTGCGTTGTGCGTTGTGCGTTGTGCGTTATGCGTTATGCGTTATGCGTTATGCGTTATACGTTATGCGTTATGCGTTATGCGTTATGCGTTATGCGTTATGCGTTATGCGGTATGCGTTATGACTTTTGCGTTATGCGTTATGCGTTGTGCGTTATACGTTGTGCGTTGTGCGTTGTGCGTTGTGCGTTGTGCGATGTGCGTTGTGCGTTGTGCGTTGTGCGTTGTGCGTTGTGCGTTGTGCGTTATGCGTTATGCGTTATGCGTTATGCGTTATGCGTTATGCGTTATGCGTCGTGCGTCGTGCGTTGTGCGTTGTGCGTTGTGCGTTGTGCGTTGTGCGTTATGCGTTATGCGTTATGCGTTATGCGTTATGCGTTATGCATTATGCGTTATGCGTTATGCGTTATGCGTTATGCGTTATGCGTCGTGCGTTGTGCGTTGTGCGTTGTGCGTTGTGCGTTATGCGTTATGCGTTATGCGTTATGCGTTATGCGTTATGCGTTATGCGTTATGCGTTATGCATTATGCGTTATGCGTTATGCGTTATGCGTTGTGCGTTGTGCGTTGTGCGTTGTGCGTTGTTCGTTGTGCGTTGTGCGTTGTGCGTTATGCGTTATGCGTTATGCGTTATGCGTTATGCGTTATGCGTTATGCGTTATGCGTTATGCGTTATGCGTTATGCGTTATGCGTTATGCGTTATGACTTTTGCATTATGCGTTATGCGTTAAGCGTTATGCGTTATGCGTTATGCGTTATGCGTTATGCGTTATGCGTTATGCGTTATGCGTTATGCGTTATGCGTTATGCGTTATGCGTTATGCGTTCTGCGTTATGCGTTATGCGTTATGCGTTATGCGTTATGCGTTATGCGTTATGCGTTATGCGTTATGCGTTATGCGTTATGCGTTATGCGTTATGCGTTATGCGTTATGCGTTATGCGTTATGCGTTATGCGTTATGCGTTATGCGTTATGCGTTATGCGTTATGCGTTATGCGTTATGCGTTATGCGTTATGCGTTATGCGTTATGCGTTATGCGTTATGCGTTATGCGTTATGCGTTATGCGCTATGCGTTATGCGTTATGCGTTATGCGTTATGCGTTATGCGTTATGCGGTATGCGTTATGACTTTTGCGTTATGCGTTATGCGTTGTGCGTTATACGTTGTGCGTTGTGCGTTGTGCGTTGTGCGTTGTGCGTTGTGCGTTGTGCGTTGTGCGTTGTGCGTTGTGCGTTGTGCGTTGTGCGTTGTGCGTTATGCGTTATGCGTTATGCGTTATGCGTTATGCGTTATGCGTTATGCGTTATGCGTCGTGCGTCGTGCGTTGTGCGTTGTGCGTTGTGCGTTGTGCGTTGTGCGTTATGCGTTATGCGTTATGCGTTATGCGTTATGCGTTATGCATTATGCGTTATGCGTTATGCGTTATGCGTTATGCGTTATGCGTCGTGCGTCGTGCGTTGTGCGTTGTGCGTTGTGCGTTGTGCGTTGTGCGTTATGCGTTATGCGTTATGCGTTATGCGTTATGCGTTATGCGTTATGCGTTATGCGTTATGCGTTATGCGCTATGCGTTATGCGTTATGCGTTATGCGTTATGCGGTATGCGTTATGACTTTTGCGTTATGCGTTATGCGTTGTGCGTTATACGTTGTGCGTTGTGCGTTGTGCGTTGTGCGTTGTGCGTTGTGCGTTGTGCGTTGTGCGTTGTGCGTTGTGCGTTATGCGTTATGCGTTATGCGTTATGCGTTATGCGTTATGCGTTATGCGTCGTGCGTCGTGCGTTGTGCGTTGTGCGTTGTGCGTTGTGCGTTATGCGTTATGCGTTATGCGTTATGCGTTATGCGTTATGCATTATGCGTTATGCGTTATGCGTTATGCGTTATGCGTTGTGCGTTGTGCGTTGTGCGTTGTGCGTTGTGCGTTGTGCGTTGTGCGTTGTGCGTTGTGCGTTGTGCGTTATGCGTTATGCGTTATGCGTTATGCGTTATGCGTTATGCGTCGTGCGTCGTGCGTTGTGCGTTGTGCGTTGTGCGTTGTGCGTTGTGCGTTGTGCGTTATGCGTTATGCGTTATGCGTTATGCGTTATGCGTTATGCATTATGCGTTATGCGTTATGCGTTATGCGTTATGCGTTATGCGTCGTGCGTCGTGCGTTGTGCGTTGTGCGTTGTGCGTTGTGCGTTGTGCGTTATGCGTTATGCGTTATGCGTTATGCGTTATGCGTTATGCGTTATGCGTTATGCGTTATGCGTTATGCGTTATGCGTTATGCGTTATGCGTTATGCGTTATGCGTTATGCGCTATGCGCTATGCGTTATGCGTTATGCGTTATGCGTTATGCGGTATGCGTTATGACTTTTGCGTTATGCGTTATGCGTTGTGCGTTATACGTTGTGCGTTGTGCGTTGTGCGTTGTGCGTTGTGCGTTGTGCGTTGTGCGTTGTGCGTTGTGCGTTGTGCGTTGTGCGTTATGCGTTATGCGTTATGCGTTATGCGTTATGCGTTATGCGTTATGCGTTATGCGTTATACGTTATGCGTTATGCGTTATGCGTTATGCGTTATGCGTTATGCATTATGCGATATGCGCTACGTGTTATGCGTTATGGGCTATGCGTTATGCGTTATGCGTTATGCGTTATGCGTTATGCGTTATGCGTTATGACTTTTGCATTATGCGTTATGCGTTATGCGTTATGCGTTATGCGTTGTGCGTTGTGCGTTGTGCGTTGTGCGTTGTGCGTTGTGCGTTGTGCGTTGTGCGTTGTGCGTTGTGCGTTGTGCGTTGTGCGTTGTGCGTTGTGCGTTGTGCGTTGTGCGTTGTGCGTTGTGCGTTGTGCGTTGTGCGTTGTGCGTCCTGCGTTATGCGTTATGCGTTATGCGTTATGCGTTATGCGTTATGCGTTATGCGTTATGCGTTATGCGTTATGCGTTATGCGTTATGCGTTATGCGTTATGCGTTATGCGTTATGCGTTATGCGTTATGCGTTATGCGTTATGCGTTATGCGTTATGCGTTATGCGTTATGCGTTATGCGTTATGCGTTATGCGTTATGCGTTATGCGTTATGCGTTATGCGTTATGCGTTATGCGTTATGCGTTATGCGTTATGCGTTATGCGTTATGCGTTATGACTTTTGCATTATGCGTTATGCGTTAAGCGTTATGCGTTATGCGTTATGCGTTATGCGTTATGCGTTATGCGTTATGCGTTATGCGTTATGCGTTATGCGTTATGCGTTATGCGTTATGCGTTATGCGTTATGACTTTTGCATTATGCGTTATGCGTTAAGCGTTATGCGTTATGCGTTATAATTTATGCGTTATGCGTTATGCGTTATGCGTTATGCGTTATGCGTTATGCGTTATGCGTTCTGCGTTATGCGTTATGCGTTATGCGTTATGCGTTATGCGTTATGCGTTATGCGTTATGCGTTATGCGTTATGCGTTATGCGTTATGCGTTATGCGTTATGCGTTATGCGTTATGCGTTATGCGTTATGCGTTATGCGTTATGCGTTATGCGTTATGCGTTATGCGTTATGCGTTATGCGTTATGCGTTATGCGTTATGCGTTATGCGTTATGCGTTATGCGTTATGCGTTATGCGTTATGCGTTATGCGTTATGCGTTATGCGTTATGCGTTATGCGTTATGCGTTATGCGTTATGCGTTATGCGTTATGCGTTATGCGTTATGCGTTATGCGTTATGCGTTATGCGTTATGCGTTATGCGTTATGCGTTATGCGTTATGCGTTATGACTTTTGCATTATGCGTTATGCGTTAAGCGTTATGCGTTATGCGTTATGCGTTATGCGTTATGCGTTATGCGTTATGCGTTATGCGTTATGCGTTATGCGTTATGCGTTATGCGTTATGCGTTATGCGTTATGCGTTATGCGTTATGCGTTATGCGTTATGACTTTTGCATTATGCGTTATGCGTTAAGCGTTATGCGTTATGCGTTATGCGTTATGCGTTATGCGTTATGCGTTATGCGTTATGCGTTATGCGTTATGCGTTATGCGTTATGCGTTCTGCGTTATGCGTTATGCGTTATGCGTTATGCGTTATGCGTTATGCGTTATGCGTTATGCGTTATGCGTTATGCGTCGTGCGTCGTGCGTTGTGCGTTGTGCGTTGTGCGTTGTGCGTTGTGCGTTATGCGTTATGCGTTATGCGTTATGCGTTATGCGTTATGCGTTATGCATTATGCGTTATGCGTTATGCGTTATGCGTTGTGCGTTGTGCGTTGTGCGTTGTGCGTTGTTCGTTGTGCGTTGTGCGTTGTGCGTTATGCGTTATGCGTTATGCGTTATGCGTTATACGTTATGCGTTATGCGTTATGCGTTATGCGTTATGGGTGATGCGTTATGCGTTATGCGTTATGCATTATGCGATATGCGCTACGTGTTATGCGTTATGGGCTATGCGTTATGCGTTATGCGTTATGCGTTATGCGTTATGACTTTTGCATTATGCGTTATGCGTTATGCGTTATGCGTTATGCGTTGTGCGTTGTGCGTTGTGCGTTGTACGTTGTGCGTTGTGCGTTTTGCGTTGTGCGTTGTGCGTTGTGCGTTGTGCGTTGTGCGTTGTGCGTTGTGCGTTGTGCGTTGTGCGTTGTGCGTTGTGCGTCCTGCGTTATGCGTTATGCGTTATGCGTTATGCGTTATGCGTTATGCGTTATGCGTTATGCGTTATGCGTTATGCGTTATGCGTTATGCGTTATGCGTTATGCGTTATGCGTTATGCGTTATGCGTTATGCGTTATGCGTTATGCGTTATGCGTTATGCGTTATGCGTTATGCGTTATGCGTTATGCGTTATGCGTTATGCGTTATGCGTTATGCGTTATGCGTTATGCGTTATGCGTTATGCGTTATGCGTTATGCGTTATGCGTTATGCGTTATGCGTTATGCGTTATGCGTTATGACTTTTGCATTATGCGTTATGCGTTAAGCGTTATGCGTTATGCGTTATGCGTTATGCGTTATGCGTTATGCGTTATGCGTTATGCGTTATGCGTTATGCGTTATGCGTTATGCGTTATGCGTTATGCGTTATGCGCTATGCGTTATGCGTTATGCGTTATGCGTTATGCGTTATGCGTTATGCGTTATGCGGTATGCGTTATGACTTTTGCGTTATGCGTTATGCGTTGTGCGTTATACGTTGTGCGTTGTGCGTTGTGCGTTGTGCGTTGTGCGTTATGCGTTATGCGTTATGCGTTATGCGTTATGCGTTATGCGTTATGCGTTATGCGTTATGCGTTATGCGTTATGCGTTATGCGTTATGCGTTATGACTTTTGCATTATGCGTTATGCGTTAAGCGTTATGCGTTATGCGTTATGCGTTATGCGTTATGCGTTATGCGTTATGCGTTATGCGTTATGCGTTATGCGTTATGCGTTATGCGTTATGCGTTATGCGTTATGCGTTATGCGTTATGACTTTTGCATTATGCGTTATGCGTTAAGCGTTATGCGTTATGCGTTATGCGTTATGCGTTATGCGTTATGCGTTATGCGTTATGCGTTATGCGTTATGCGTTATGCGTTATGCGTTCTGCGTTATGCGTTATGCGTTATGCGTTATGCGTTATGCGTTATGCGTTATGCGTTATGCGTTATGCGTTATGCGTCGTGCGTCGTGCGTTGTGCGTTGTGCGTTGTGCGTTGTGCGTTGTGCGTTATGCGTTATGCGTTATGCGTTATGCGTTATGCGTTATGCGTTATGCATTATGCGTTATGCGTTATGCGTTATGCGTTGTGCGTTGTGCGTTGTGCGTTGTGCGTTGTTCGTTGTGCGTTGTGCGTTGTGCGTTATGCGTTATGCGTTATGCGTTATGCGTTATACGTTATGCGTTATGCGTTATGCGTTATGCGTTATGGGTGATGCGTTATGCGTTATGCGTTATGCATTATGCGATATGCGCTACGTGTTATGCGTTATGGGCTATGCGTTATGCGTTATGCGTTATGCGTTATGCGTTATGACTTTTGCATTATGCGTTATGCGTTATGCGTTATGCGTTATGCGTTATGCGTTGTGCGTTGTGCGTTGTGCGTTGTGCGTTGTGCGTTGTACGTTGTGCGTTGTGCGTTTTGCGTTGTGCGTTGTGCGTTGTGCGTTGTGCGTTGTGCGTTGTGCGTTGTGCGTTGTGCGTTGTGCGTTGTGCGTTGTGCGTCCTGCGTTATGCGTTATGCGTTATGCGTTATGCGTTATGCGTTATGCGTTATGCGTTATGCGTTATGCGTTATGGGTGATGCGTTATGCGTTATGCGTTATGCATTATGCGATATGCGCTACGTGTTATGCGTTATGGGCTATGCGTTATGCGTTATGCGTTATGCGTTATGCGTTATGACTTTTGCATTATGCGTTATGCGTTATGCGTTATGCGTTATGCGTTGTGCGTTGTGCGTTGTGCGTTGTACGTTGTGCGTTGTGCGTTTTGCGTTGTGCGTTGTGCGTTGTGCGTTGTGCGTTGTGCGTTGTGCGTTGTGCGTTGTGCGTTGTGCGTTGTGCGTTGTGCGTCCTGCGTTATGCGTTATGCGTTATGCGTTATGCGTTATGCGTTATGCGTTATGCGTTATGCGTTATGCGTTATGCGTTATGCGTTATGCGTTATGCGTTATGCGTTATGCGTTATGCGTTATGCGTTATGCGTTATGCGTTATGCGTTATGCGTTATGCGTTATGCGTTATGCGTTATGCGTTATGCGTTATGCGTTATGCGTTATGCGTTATGCGTTATGCGTTATGCGTTATGCGTTATGCGTTATGCGTTATGCGTTATGCGTTATGCGTTATGCGTTATGACTTTTGCATTATGCGTTATGCGTTAAGCGTTATGCGTTATGCGTTATGCGTTATGCGTTATGCGTTATGCGTTATGCGTTATGCGTTATGCGTTATGCGTTATGCGTTATGCGTTATGCGTTATGCGCTATGCGTTATGCGTTATGCGTTATGCGTTATGCGTTATGCGTTATGCGTTATGCGGTATGCGTTATGACTTTTGCGTTATGCGTTATGCGTTGTGCGTTATACGTTGTGCGTTGTGCGTTGTGCGTTGTGCGTTGTGCGTTATGCGTTATGCGTTATGCGTTATGCGTTATGCGTTATGCGTTATGCGTTATGCGTTATGCGTTATGCGTTATGCGTTATGCGTTATGCGTTATGACTTTTGCATTATGCGTTATGCGTTAAGCGTTATGCGTTATGCGTTATGCGTTATGCGTTATGCGTTATGCGTTATGCGTTATGCGTTATGCGTTATGCGTTATGCGTTATGCGTTATGCGTTATGCGTTATGCGTTATGACTTTTGCATTATGCGTTATGCGTTAAGCGTTATGCGTTATGCGTTATGCGTTATGCGTTATGCGTTATGCGTTATGCGTTATGCGTTATGCGTTATGCGTTATGCGTTATGCGTTCTGCGTTATGCGTTATGCGTTATGCGTTATGCGTTATGCGTTATGCGTTATGCGTTATGCGTTATGCGTTATGCGTCGTGCGTCGTGCGTTGTGCGTTGTGCGTTGTGCGTTGTGCGTTGTGCGTTATGCGTTATGCGTTATGCGTTATGCGTTATGCGTTATGCGTTATGCATTATGCGTTATGCGTTATGCGTTATGCGTTGTGCGTTGTGCGTTGTGCGTTGTGCGTTGTTCGTTGTGCGTTGTGCGTTGTGCGTTATGCGTTATGCGTTATGCGTTATGCGTTATACGTTATGCGTTATGCGTTATGCGTTATGCGTTATGGGTGATGCGTTATGCGTTATGCGTTATGCATTATGCGATATGCGCTACGTGTTATGCGTTATGGGCTATGCGTTATGCGTTATGCGTTATGCGTTATGCGTTATGACTTTTGCATTATGCGTTATGCGTTATGCGTTATGCGTTATGCGTTATGCGTTGTGCGTTGTGCGTTGTGCGTTGTGCGTTGTGCGTTGTACGTTGTGCGTTGTGCGTTTTGCGTTGTGCGTTGTGCGTTGTGCGTTGTGCGTTGTGCGTTGTGCGTTGTGCGTTGTGCGTTGTGCGTTGTGCGTTGTGCGTCCTGCGTTATGCGTTATGCGTTATGCGTTATGCGTTATGCGTTATGCGTTATGCGTTATGCGTTATGCGTTATGCGTTATGCGTTATGCGTTATGCGTTATGCGTTATGCGTTATGCGTTATGCGTTATGCGTTATGCGTTATGCGTTATGCGTTATGCGTTATGCGTTATGCGTTATGCGTTATGCGTTATGCGTTATGCGTTATGCGTTATGCGTTATGCGTTATGCGTTATGCGTTATGCGTTATGCGTTATGCGTTATGCGTTATGCGTTATGCGTTATGCGTTATGCGTTATGCGTTATGCGTTATGCGTTATGCGTTATGACTTTTGCATTATGCGTTATGCGTTAAGCGTTATGCGTTATGCGTTATGCGTTATGCGTTATGCGTTATGCGTTATGCGTTATGCGTTATGCGTTATGCGTTATGCGTTATGCGTTATGCGTTATGCGTTATGCGTTATGGGTGATGCGTTATGCGTTATGCGTTATGCGTTATGCGTTATGCGTTATGCGTTATGCGTTATGCGTTATGCGTTATGCGTTATGCGTTATGCGTTATGCGTTATGCGTTATGCGTTATGCGTTATGCGTTATGCGTTATGCGTTATGCGTTATGCGTTATGCGTTATGCGTTATGCGTTATGCGCTATGCGTTATGCGTTATGCGTTATGCGTTATGCGTTATGCGTTATGCGTTATGCGGTATGCGTTATGACTTTTGCGTTATGCGTTATGCGTTGTGCGTTATACGTTGTGCGTTGTGCGTTGTGCGTTGTGCGTTGTGCGTTGTGCGTTGTGCGTTGTGCGTTGTGCGTTGTGCGTTGTGCGTTGTGCGTTGTGCGTTATGCGTTATGCGTTATGCGTTATGCGTTATGCGTTATGCGTTATGCGTCGTGCGTCGTGCGATGTGCGTTGTGCGTTGTGCGTTGTGCGTTGTGCGTTATGCGTTATGCGTTATGCGTTATGCGTTATGCGTTATGCGTTATGCGTTATGCGTTATGCGTTATGCGTTATGCGTTATGCGTCGTGCGTCGTGCGTTGTGCGTTGTGCGTTGTGCGTTGTGCGTTGTGCGTTATGCGTTATGCGTTATGCGTTATGCGTTATGCGTTATGCGTTATGCGTTATGCGTTATGCGTTATGCGTTATGCGTTATGCGTTATGCGCTATGCGTTATGCGTTATGCGTTATGCGTTATGCGGTATGCGTTATGACTTTTGCGTTATGCGTTATGCGTTGTGCGTTATACGTTGTGCGTTGTGCGTTGTGCGTTGTGCGTTGTGCGTTGTGCGTTGTGCGTTGTGCGTTGTGCGTTGTGCGTTGTGCGTTATGCGTTATGCGTTATGCGTTATGCGTTATGCGTTATGCGTTATGCGTCGTGCGTCGTGCGTTGTGCGTTGTGCGTTGTGCGTTGTGCGTTGTGCGTTATGCGTTGTGCGTTATGCGTTATGCGTTATGCGTTATGCGTTATGCGTTATGCGTTATACGTTATGCGTTATGCGTTATGCGTTATGCGTTATGGGTGATGCGTTATGCGTTATGCATTATGCGATATGCGCTACGTGTTATGCGTTATGGGCTATGCGTTATGCGTTATGCGTTATGACTTTTGCATTATGCGTTATGCGTTATGCGTTATGCGTTATGCGTTATGCGTTATGCGTTGTGCGTTGTGCGTTGTGCGTTGTGCGTTGTGCGTTGTGCGTTGTGCGTTGTGCGTTGTGCGTTGTGCGTTGTGCGTTGTGCGTTGTGCGTTGTGCGTTGTGCGTTGTGCGTTGTGCGTTGTGCGTTGTGCGTTGTGCGTTGTGCGTTGTGCGTTGTGCGTTGTGCGTTGTGCGTTGTGCGTTGTGCGTTGTGCGTTCTGCGTTATGCGTTATGCGTTATGCGTTATGCGTTATGCGTTATGCGTTATGCGTTATGCGTTATGCGTTATGCGTTATGCGTTATGCGTTATGCGTTATGCGTTATGCGTAATGCGTTATGACTTTTGCATTATGCGTTATGCGTTAAGCGTTATGCGTTATGCGTTATGCGTTATGCGTTATGCGTTATGCGTTATGCGTTATGCGTTATGCGTTATGCGTTATGCGTTATGCGTTATGCGTTATGCGTTATGCGTTATGCGTTATGCGTTATGCGTTATGCGTTATGCGTTATGCGTTATGCGTTATGCGTTATGCGTTATGCGTTATGCGTTATGCGTTATGCGTTATGCGTTATGCGTTATGCGTTATGCGTTATGCGTTATGCGTTATGCGTTATGCGTTATGCGTTATGCGTTATGCGTTATGCGTTATGCGTTATGCGTTATGCGTTATGCGTTATGCGTTATGCGT
Source organism: Lasioglossum baleicum (assembly GCF_051020765.1). NCBI lineage: Eukaryota > Metazoa > Arthropoda > Insecta > Hymenoptera > Halictidae > Lasioglossum > Lasioglossum baleicum. The sequence goes on from NW_027469346.1 coordinate 150,796, forward strand.
TATGCGTTATGCGTTATGCGTTATGCGTTATGCGTTATGCGTTATGCGTTATGCGTTATGCGTTATGCGTTATGCGTTATGCGTTATGCGTTATGCGTTATGCGTTATGCGTTATGCGTTATGCGTTATGCGCTATGCGTTATGCGTTATGCGTTATGCGTTATGCGTTATGCGTTATGACTTTTGCATTATGCGTTATGCGTTAAGCGTTATGCGTTATGCGTTATGCGTTATGCGTTATGCGTTATGCGTTATGCGTTATGCGTTATGCGTTATGCGTTATGCGTTATGCGTTATGCGTTATGCGTTATGCGTTATGCGTTATGCGTTATGCGTTATGCGTTATGGGTGATGCGTTATGCGTTATGCGTTATGCGTTATGCGTTATGCGTTATGCGTTATGCGTTATGCGTTATGCGTTATGCGTTATGCGTTATGCGTTATGCGTTATGCGTTATGCGTTATGCGTTATGCGTTATGCGTTATGCGTTATGCGTTATGCGTTATGCGTTATGCGTTATGCGCTATGCGTTATGCGTTATGCGTTATGCGTTATGCGTTATGCGTTATGCGTTATGCGGTATGCGTTATGACTTTTGCGTTATGCGTTATGCGTTGTGCGTTATACGTTGTGCGTTGTGCGTTGTGCGTTGTGCGTTGTGCGTTGTGCGTTGTGCGTTGTGCGTTGTGCGTTGTGCGTTGTGCGTTGTGCGTTGTGCGTTATGCGTTATGCGTTATGCGTTATGCGTTATGCGTTATGCGTTATGCGTCGTGCGTCGTGCGATGTGCGTTGTGCGTTGTGCGTTGTGCGTTGTGCGTTATGCGTTATGCGTTATGCGTTATGCGTTATGCGTTATGCGTTATGCGTTATGCGTTATGCGTTATGCGTTATGCGTTATGCGTTATGCGTCGTGCGTCGTGCGTTGTGCGTTGTGCGTTGTGCGTTGTGCGTTGTGCGTTATGCGTTATGCGTTATGCGTTATGCGTTATGCGTTATGCGTTATGCGTTATGCGTTATGCGTTATGCGTTATGCGTTATGCGTTATGCGCTATGCGTTATGCGTTATGCGTTATGCGTTATGCGGTATGCGTTATGACTTTTGCGTTATGCGTTATGCGTTGTGCGTTATACGTTGTGCGTTGTGCGTTGTGCGTTGTGCGTTGTGCGTTGTGCGTTGTGCGTTGTGCGTTGTGCGTTGTGCGTTATGCGTTATGCGTTATGCGTTATGCGTTATGCGTTATGCGTTATGCGTCGTGCGTCGTGCGTTGTGCGTTGTGCGTTGTGCGTTGTGCGTTGTGCGTTATGCGTTGTGCGTTATGCGTTATGCGTTATGCGTTATGCGTTATGCGTTATGCGTTATACGTTATGCGTTATGCGTTATGCGTTATGCGTTATGGGTGATGCGTTATGCGTTATGCATTATGCGATATGCGCTACGTGTTATGCGTTATGGGCTATGCGTTATGCGTTATGCGTTATGACTTTTGCATTATGCGTTATGCGTTATGCGTTATGCGTTATGCGTTATGCGTTATGCGTTGTGCGTTGTGCGTTGTGCGTTGTGCGTTGTGCGTTGTGCGTTGTGCGTTGTGCGTTGTGCGTTGTGCGTTGTGCGTTGTGCGTTGTGCGTTGTGCGTTGTGCGTTGTGCGTTGTGCGTTGTGCGTTGTGCGTTGTGCGTTGTGCGTTGTGCGTTGTGCGTTGTGCGTTGTGCGTTGTGCGTTGTGCGTTCTGCGTTATGCGTTATGCGTTATGCGTTATGCGTTATGCGTTATGCGTTATGCGTTATGCGTTATGCGTTATGCGTTATGCGTTATGCGTTATGCGTTATGCGTTATGCGTTATGCGTTATGCGTTATGACTTTTGCATTATGCGTTATGCGTTAAGCGTTATGCGTTATGCGTTAAGCGTTATGCGTTATGCGTTATGCGTTATGCGTTATGCGTTATGCGTTATGCGTTATGCGTTATGCGTTATGCGTTATGCGTTATGCGTTATGCGTTATGCGTTATGCGTTATGCGTTATGCGTTATGCGTTATGCGTTATGCGTTATGCGTTATGCGTTATGCGTTATGCGTTATGCGTTATGCGTTATGCGTTATGCGTTATGCGTTATGCGTTATGCGTTATGCGTTATGCGTTATGCGTTATGCGTTATGCGTTATGCGTTATGCGTTATGCGTTATGCGTTATGCGTTATGCGTTATGCGTTATGCGTTATGCGTTATGCGTTATGCGTTATGCGTTATGCGTTATGCGTTATGCGTTATGCGTTATGCGTTATGCGTTATGCGTTATGCGTTATGCGTTATGCGTTATGCGTTATGCGTTATGCGTTATGCGCTATGCGTTATGCGTTATGCGTTATGCGTTATGCGTTATGCGGTATGCGTTATGACTTTTGCGTTATGCGTTATGCGTTATGCGTTATGCGTTGTGCGTTGTGCGTTGTGCGTTGTGCGTTGTGCGTTGTGCGTTGTGCGTTGTGCGTTGTGCGTTGTGCGTTATGCGTTATGCGTTATGCGTTATGCGTTATGCGTTATGCGTTATGCGTTATGCGTTATGCGTTATGCGTTATGCGTTATGCGTTATGCGTTATGACTTTTGCATTATGCGTTATGCGTTAAGCGTTATGCGTTATGCGTTATGCGTTATGCGTTATGCGTTATGCGTTATGCGTTATGCGTTATGCGTTATGCGTTATGCGTTATGCGTTATGCGTTATGCGTTATGCGTTATGCGTTATGCGTTATGCGTTATGCGTTATGCGTTATGCGTTATGCGTTATGCGTTATGCGTTATGCGTTATGCGTTATGCGTTATGCGTTATGACTTTTGCATTATGCGTTATGCGTTAAGCGTTATGCGTTATGCGTTATGCGTTATGCGTTATGCGTTATGCGTTATGCGTTATGCGTTATGCGTTATGCGTTATGCGTTATGCGTTATGCGTTATGACTTTTGCATTATGCGTTATGCGTTAAGCGTTATGCGTTATGCGTTATGCGTTATGCGTTATGCGTTATGCGTTATGCGTTATGCGTTATGCGTTATGCGTTATGCGTTCTGCGTTATGCGTTATGCGTTATGCGTTATGCGTTATGCGTTATGCGTTATGCGTTATGCGTTATGCGTTATGCGTCGTGCGTCGTGCGTTGTGCGTTGTGCGTTGTGCGTTGTGCGTTGTGCGTTATGCGTTATGCGTTATGCGTTATGCGTTATGCGTTATGCGTTATGCATTATGCGTTATGCGTTATGCGTTATGCGTTGTGCGTTGTGCGTTGTGCGTTGTGCGTTGTTCGTTGTGCGTTGTGCGTTGTGCGTTATGCGTTATGCGTTATGCGTTATGCGTTATACGTTATGCGTTATGCGTTATGCGTTATGCGTTATGGGTGATGCGTTATGCGTTATGCGTTATGCATTATGCGATATGCGCTACGTGTTATGCGTTATGGGCTATGCGTTATGCGTTATGCGTTATGCGTTATGCGTTATGACTTTTGCATTATGCGTTATGCGTTATGCGTTATGCGTTATGCGTTGTGCGTTGTGCGTTGTGCGTTGTGCGTTGTGCGTTGTACGTTGTGCGTTGTGCGTTTTGCGTTGTGCGTTGTGCGTTGTGCGTTGTGCGTTGTGCGTTGTGCGTTGTGCGTTGTGCGTTGTGCGTTGTGCGTCCTGCGTTATGCGTTATGCGTTATGCGTTATGCGTTATGCGTTATGCGTTATGCGTTATGCGTTATGCGTTATGCGTTATGCGTTATGCGTTATGCGTTATGCGTTATGCGTTATGCGTTATGCGTTATGCGTTATGCGTTATGCGTTATGCGTTATGCGTTATGCGTTATGCGTTATGCGTTATGCGTTATGCGTTATGCGTTATGCGTTATGCGTTATGCGTTATGCGTTATGCGTTATGCGTTATGCGTTATGCGTTATGCGTTATGCGTTATGCGTTATGCGTTATGCGTTATGCGTTATGACTTTTGCATTATGCGTTATGCGTTAAGCGTTATGCGTTATGCGTTATGCGTTATGCGTTATGCGTTATGCGTTATGCGTTATGCGTTATGCGTTATGCGTTATGCGTTATGCGTTATGCGTTATGCGTTATGCGTTATGCGTTATGCGTTATGGGTGATGCGTTATGCGTTATGCGTTATGCGTTATGCGTTATGCGTTATGCGTTATGCGTTATGCGTTATGCGTTATGCGTTATGCGTTATGCGTTATGCGTTATGCGTTATGCGTTATGCGTTATGCGTTATGCGTTATGCGTTATGCGTTATGCGCTATGCGTTATGCGTTATGCGTTATGCGTTATGCGTTATGCGTTATGCGTTATGCGGTATGCGTTATGACTTTTGCGTTATGCGTTATGCGTTGTGCGTTATACGTTGTGCGTTGTGCGTTGTGCGTTGTGCGTTGTGCGTTGTGCGTTGTGCGTTGTGCGTTGTGCGTTGTGCGTTGTGCGTTGTGCGTTATGCGTTATGCGTTATGCGTTATGCGTTATGCGTTATGCGTTATGCGTCGTGCGTCGTGCGATGTGCGTTGTGCGTTGTGCGTTGTGCGTTGTGCGTTATGCGTTATGCGTTATGCGTTATGCGTTATGCGTTATGCGTTATGCGTTATGCGTTATGCGTTATGCGTTATGCGTTATGCGTCGTGCGTCGTGCGTTGTGCGTTGTGCGTTGTGCGTTGTGCGTTGTGCGTTATGCGTTATGCGTTATGCGTTATGCGTTATGCGTTATGCGTTATGCGTTATGCGTTATGCGTTATGCGTTATGCGTTATGCGTTATGCGCTATGCGTTATGCGTTATGCGTTATGCGTTATGCGGTATGCGTTATGACTTTTGCGTTATGCGTTATGCGTTGTGCGTTATACGTTGTGCGTTGTGCGTTGTGCGTTGTGCGTTGTGCGTTGTGCGTTGTGCGTTGTGCGTTGTGCGTTGTGCGTTGTGCGTTATGCGTTATGCGTTATGCGTTATGCGTTATGCGTTATGCGTTATGCGTCGTGCGTCGTGCGTTGTGCGTTGTGCGTTGTGCGTTGTGCGTTGTGCGTTATGCGTTGTGCGTTATGCGTTATGCGTTATGCGTTATGCGTTATGCGTTATGCGTTATACGTTATGCGTTATGCGTTATGCGTTATGCGTTATGGGTGATGCGTTATGCGTTATGCATTATGCGATATGCGCTACGTGTTATGCGTTATGGGCTATGCGTTATGCGTTATGCGTTATGACTTTTGCATTATGCGTTATGCGTTATGCGTTATGCGTTATGCGTTATGCGTTATGCGTTGTGCGTTGTGCGTTGTGCGTTGTGCGTTGTGCGTTGTGCGTTGTGCGTTGTGCGTTGTGCGTTGTGCGTTGTGCGTTGTGCGTTGTGCGTTGTGCGTTGTGCGTTGTGCGTTGTGCGTTGTGCGTTGTGCGTTGTGCGTTGTGCGTTGTGCGTTGTGCGTTGTGCGTTCTGCGTTATGCGTTATGCGTTATGCGTTATGCGTTATGCGTTATGCGTTATGCGTTATGCGTTATGCGTTATGCGTTATGCGTTATGCGTTATGCGTTATGCGTTATGACTTTTGCATTATGCGTTATGCGTTAAGCGTTATGCGTTATGCGTTATGCGTTATGCGTTATGCGTTATGCGTTATGCGTTATGCGTTATGCGTTATGCGTTATGCGTTATGCGTTATGCGTTATGCGTTATGCGTTATGCGTTATGCGTTATGCGTTATGCGTTATGCGTTATGCGTTATGCGTTATGCGTTATGCGTTATGCGTTATGCGTTATGCGTTATGCGTTATGCGTTATGCGTTATGCGTTATGCGTTATGCGTTATGCGTTATGCGTTATGCGTTATGCGTTATGCGTTATGCGTTATGCGTTATGCGTTATGCGTTATGCGTTATGCGTTATGCGTTATGCGTTATGCGTTATGCGTTATGCGTTATGCGTTATGCGTTATGCGTTATGCGTTATGCGTTATGCGTTATGCGTTATGCGTTATGCGTTATGCGCTATGCGTTATGCGTTATGCGTTATGCGTTATGCGTTATGCGGTATGCGTTATGACTTTTGCGTTATGCGTTATGCGTTATGCGTTATGCGTTGTGCGTTGTGCGTTGTGCGTTGTGCGTTGTGCGTTGTGCGTTGTGCGTTGTGCGTTGTGCGTTGTGCGTTGTGCGTTGTGCGTTGTGCGTTGTGCGTTGTGCGTTGTGCGTTGTGCGTTGTGCGTTGTGCGTTGTGCGTTGTGCGTCCTGCGTTATGCGTTATGCGTTATGCGTTATGCGTTATGCGTTATGCGTTATGCGTTATGCGTTATGCGTTATACGTTATGCGTTATGCGTTATGCGTTATGCGTTCTGCGTTATGCGTTATGCGTTATGCGTTATGCGTTATGCGTTATGCGTTATGCGTTATGCGTTATGCGTTATGCGTTATGCGTTATGCGTTATGCGTTATGCGTTATGCGTTATGCGTTATGCGTTATGCGTTATGCGTTATGCGTTATGCGTTATGCGTTATGCGTTATGCGTTATGCGTTATGCGTTATGCGTTATGCGTTATGCGTTATGCGTTATGCGTTATGCGTTATGCGTTATGACTTTTGCATTATGCGTTATGCGTTAAGCGTTATGCGTTATGCGTTATGCGTTATGCGTTATGCGTTATGCGTTATGCGTTATGCGTTATGCGTTATGCGTTATGCGTTATGCGTTATGCGTTATGCGTTATGCGTTATGCGTTATGCGTTATGCGTTATGCGTTATGCGTTATGCGTTATGCGTTATGCGTTATGCGTTATGCGTTGTGCGTTGTGCGTTGTGCGTTATGCGTTATGCGTTATGCGTTATGCGTTATGCGTTATGCGTTATGCGTCGTGCGTCGTGCGTTGTGCGTTGTGCGTTGTGCGTTGTGCGTTGTGCGTTATGCGTTGTGCGTTATGCGTTATGCGTTATGCGTTATGCGTTATGCGTTATGCGTTATACGTTATGCGTTATGCGTTATGCGTTATGCGTTATGGGTGATGCGTTATGCGTTATGCGTTATGCATTATGCGATATGCGCTACGTGTTATGCGTTATGGGCTATGCGTTATGCGTTATGCGTTATGACTTTTGCATTATGCGTTATGCGTTATGCGTTATGCGTTATGCGTTATGCGTTATGCGTTATGCGTTGTGCGTTGTGCGTTGTGCGTTGTGCGTTGTGCGTTGTGCGTTGTGCGTTGTGCGTTGTGCGTTGTGCGTTGTGCGTTGTGCGTTGTGCGTTGTGCGTTGTGCGTTGTGCGTTGTGCGTTGTGCGTTGTGCGTTGTGCGTTGTGCGTTGTGCGTTGTGCGTTGTGCGTTCTGCGTTATGCGTTATGCGTTATGCGTTATGCGTTATGCGTTATGCGTTATGCGTTATGCGTTATGCGTTATGCGTTATGCGTTATGCGTTATGCGTTATGCGTTATGCGTTATGCGTTATGCGTTATGCGTTATGCGTTATGCGTTATGCGTTATGCGTTATGCGTTATGCGTTATGACTTTTGCATTATGCGTTATGCGTTAAGCGTTATGCGTTATGCGTTATGCGTTATGCGTTATGCGTTATGCGTTATGCGTTATGCGTTATGCGTTATGCGTTATGCGTTATGCGTTATGCGTTATGCGTTATGCGTTATGCGTTATGCGTTATGCGTTATGCGTTATGCGTTATGCGTTATGCGTTATGCGTTATGCGTTATGCGTTATGCGTTATGCGTTATGCGTTATGCGTTATGCGTTATGCGTTATGCGTTATGCGTTATGCGTTATGCGTTATGCGTTATGCGTTATGCGTTATGCGTTATGCGTTATGCGTTATGCGTTATGCGTTATGCGTTATGCGTTATGCGTTATGCGTTATGCGTTATGCGTTATGCGTTATGCGTTATGCGTTATGCGTTATGCGTTATGCGTTATGCGTTATGCGTTATGCGTTATGCGTTATGCGCTATGCGTTATGCGTTATGCGTTATGCGTTATGCGTTATGCGTTATGCGGTATGCGTTATGACTTTTGCGTTATGCGTTATGCGTTATGCGTTATGCGTTGTGCGTTGTGCGTTGTGCGTTGTGCGTTGTGCGTTGTGCGTTGTGCGTTGTGCGTTGTGCGTTGTGCGTTGTGCGTTGTGCGTTGTGCGTTGTGCGTTGTGCGTTGTGCGTTGTGCGTTGTGCGTTGTGCGTTGTGCGTCCTGCGTTATGCGTTATGCGTTATGCGTTATGCGTTATGCGTTATGCGTTATGCGTTATGCGTTATGCGTTATGCGTTATGCGTTATGCGTTCTGCGTTATGCGTTATGCGTTATGCGTTATGCGTTATGCGTTATGCGTTATGCGTTATGCGTTATGCGTTATGCGTTATGCGTTATGCGTTATGCGTTATGCGTTATGCGTTATGCGTTATGCGTTATGCGTTATGCGTTATGCGTTATGCGTTATGCGTTATGCGTTATGCGTTATGCGTTATGCGTTATGCGTTATGCGTTATGCGTTATGCGTTATGCGTTATGCGTTATGCGTTATGACTTTTGCATTATGCGTTATGCGTTAAGCGTTATGCGTTATGCGTTATGCGTTATGCGTTATGCGTTATGCGTTATGCGTTATGCGTTATGCGTTATGCGTTATGCGTTATGCGTTATGCGTTATGCGTTATGCGTTATGCGTTATGCGTTATGCGTTATGCGTTATGCGTTATGCGTTATGCGTTATGCGTTATGCGTTATGCGTTATGCGTTATGCGTTATGCGTTATGCGTTATGCGTTATGCGTTATGCGTTATGCGTTATGCGTTATGCGTTATGCGTTATGCGTTATGCGTTATGCGTTATGCGTTATGCGTTATGCGTTATGCGTTATGCGTTATGCGTTATGCGTTATGCGTTATGCGTTATGCGTTATGCGTTATGCGTTATGCGTTATGCGTTATGCGTTATGCGTTGTGCGTTGTGCGTTGTGCGTTGTGCGTTGTGCGTTGTGCGTTGTGCGTTGTGCGTTGTGCGTTGTGCGTTGTGCGTTGTGCGTTGTGCGTTGTGCGTTGTGCGTTGTGCGTTGTGCGTTGTGCGTTGTGCGTTGTGCGTTGTGCGTTGTGCGTTGTGCGTTGTGCGTTGTGCGTTGTGCGTTGTGCGTTGTGCGTTGTGCGTCCTGCGTTATGCGTTATGCGTTATGCGTTATGCGTTATGCGTTATGCGTTATGCGTTATGCGTTATGCGTTATGCGTTATGCGTTATGCGTTATGCGTTATGCGTTATGCGTTATGCGTTATGCGTTATGCGTTATGCGTTATGCGTTATGCGTTATGCGTTATGCGTTATGCGTTATGCGTTATGCGTTATGCGTTATGCGTTATGCGTTATGCGTTATGCGTTATGCGTTATGCGTTATGCGTTATGACTTTTGCATTATGCGTTATGCGTTATGCGTTATGCGTTATGCGTTATGCGTTATGCGTTATGCGTTATGCGTTATGCGTTATGCGTTATGCGTTCTGCGTTATGCGTTATGCGTTATGCGTTATGCGTTATGCGTTATGCGTTATGCGTTATGCGTTATGCGTTATGCGTTATGCGTTATGCGTTATGCGTTATGCGTTATGCGTTATGCGTTATGCGTTATGCGTCGTGCGTCGTGCGTTGTGCGTTGTGCGTTGTGCGTTGTGCGTTGTGCGTTATGCGTTATGCGTTATGCGTTATGCGTTATGCGTTATGCATTATGCGTTATGCGTTATGCGTTATGCGTTGTGCGTTGTGCGTTGTGCGTTGTGCGTTATGCGTTATGCGTTATGCGTTATGCGTTATGCGTTATGCGTTATGCGTTATGCGTTATGCGTTATGCGTTATGCGTTATGCGTTATGCGTTATGCGTTATGCGTTATGCGTTATGCGTTATGCGTTATGCGTTATGCGTTATGCGTTATGCGTTATGCGTTATGCGTTATGCGTTATGCGTTATGCGTTATGCGTTATGCGTTATGCGTTATGCGTTATGCGTTATGCGTTATGCGTTATGCGTTATGCGTTATGCGTTATGCGTTATGCGTTATGCGTTATGCGTTATGCGTTATGACTTTTGCATTATGCGTTATGCGTTAAGCGTTATGCGTTATGCGTTATGCGTTATGCGTTATGCGTTATGCGTTATGCGTTCTGCGTTATGCGTTATGCGTTATGCGTTATGCGTTATGCGTTATGCGTTATGCGTTATGCGTTATGCGTTATGCGTTATGCGTTATGCGTTATGCGTTATGCGTTATGCGTTATGCGTTATGCGTTATGCGTTATGCGTTATGCGTTATGCGTTATGCGTTATGCGTCGTGCGTCGTGCGTTGTGCGTTGTGCGTTGTGCGTTGTGCGTTGTGCGTTGTGCGTTATGCGTTATGCGTTATGCGTTATGCGTTATGCGTTATGCGTTATGCATTATGCGTTATGCGTTATGCGTTATGCGTTGTGCGTTGTGCGTTGTTCGTTGTGCGTTGTGCGTTGTGCGTTATGCGTTATGCGTTATGCGTTATGCGTTATACGTTATGCGTTATGCGTTATGCGTTATGCGTTATGGGTGATGCGTTATGCGTTATGCGTTATGCATTATGCGATATGCGCTACGTGTTATGCGTTATGGGCTATGCGTTATGCGTTATGCGTTATGCGTTATGCGTTATGACTTTTGCATTATGCGTTATGCGTTATGCGTTATGCGTTGTGCGTTGTGCGTTGTGCGTTGTGCGTTGTGCGTTGTGCGTTGTGCGTTGTGCGTTGTGCGTTGTGCGTTGTGCGTTGTGCGTTGTGCGTTGTGCGTTGTGCGTTGTGCGTTGTGCGTCCTGCGTTATGCGTTATGCGTTATGCGTTATGCGTTATGCGTTATGCGTTATGCGTTATGCGTTATGCGTTATGCGTTCTGCGTTATGCGTTATGCGTTATGCGTTATGCGTTATGCGTTATGCGTTATGCGTTATGCGTTATGCGTTATGCGTTATGCGTTATGCGTTATGCGTTATGCGTTATGCGTTATGCGTTATGCGTTCTGCGTTATGCGTTATGCGTTATGCGTTATGCGTTATGCGTTATGCGTTATGCGTTATGCGTTATGCGTTATGCGTTATGCGTTATGCGTTATGCGTTATGCGTTATGCGTTATGCGTTATGCGTTATGCGTTATGCGTTATGCGTTATGCGTTATGCGTTATGCGTTATGCGTTATGCGTTATGCGTTATGCGTTATGCGTTATGCGTTATGCGTTATGCGTTATGCGTTATGCGTTATGCGTTATGCGTTATGCGTTATGCGTTATGCGTTATGCGTTATGCGTTATGCGTTATGCGTTATGCGTTATGCGTTATGCGTTATGCGTTATGCGTTATGCGTTATGCGTTATGCGTTATGCGTTATGCGTTATGCGTTATGCGTTATGCGTTATGCGTTATGCGTTATGCGTTATGCGTTATGGGTGATGCGTTATGCGTTATGCGTTATGCGTTATGCGTTATGCGTTATGCGTTATGCGTTATGCGTTATGCGTTATGCGTTATGCGTTATGCGTTATGCGTTATGCGTTATGCGTTATGCGTTATGCGTTATGCGTTATGCGTCGTGCGTCGTGCGTTGTGCGTTGTGCGTTGTGCGTTGTGCGTTGTGCGTTATGCGTTATGCGTTATGCGTTATGCGTTATGCGTTATGCGTTATGCGTTATGCGTTATGCGTTATGCGTTATGCGTTATGCGTTATGCGTTATGCGTTGTGCGTTGTGCGTTATGCGTTGTGCGTTGTGCGTTGTGCGTTGTGCGTTGTGCGTTGTGCGTTGTGCGTTGTGCGTTGTGCGTTGTGCGTTGTGCGTTGTGCGTTGTGCGTTGTGCGTTGTGCGTTGTGCGTTGTGCGTTGTGCGTTGTGCGTTGTGCGTTGTGCGTTGTGCGTTGTGCGTTGTGCGTTGTGCGTCGTGCGTCCTGCGTTATGCGTTATGCGTTATGCGTTATGCGTTATGCGTTATGCGTTATGCGTTATGCGTTATGCGTTATGCGTTATGCGTTATGCGTTATGCGTTATGCGTTATGCGTTATGCGTTATGCGTTATGCGTTATGCGTTATGCGTTATGCGTTATGCGTTATGCGTTATGCGTTATGCGTTATGCGTTATGCGTTATGCGTTATGCGTTATGCGTTATGCGTTATGCGTTATGCGTTATGCGTTATGCGTTATGCGTTATGCGTTATGCGTTATGCGTTATGCGTTATGCGTTATGCGTTATGCGTTATGACTTTTGCATTATGCGTTATGCGTTATGCGTTATGCGTTATGCGTTATGCGTTATGCGTTATGCGTTATGCGTTATGCGTTATGCGTTATGCGTTATGCGTTCTGCGTTATGCGTTATGCGTTATGCGTTATGCGTTATGCGTTATGCGTTATGCGTTATGCGTTATGCGTTATGCGTTATGCGTTATGCGTTATGCGTTATGCGTTATGCGTTATGCGTTATGCGTCGTGCGTCGTGCGTTGTGCGTTGTGCGTTGTGCGTTGTGCGTTGTGCGTTATGCGTTATGCGTTATGCGTTATGCGTTATGCGTTATGCATTATGCGTTATGCGTTATGCGTTATGCGTTGTGCGTTGTGCGTTGTGCGTTGTGCGTTATGCGTTATGCGTTATGCGTTATGCGTTATGCGTTATGCGTTATGCGTTATGCGTTATGCGTTATGCGTTATGCGTTATGCGTTATGCGTTATGCGTTATGCGTTATGCGTTATGCGTTATGCGTTATGCGTTATGCGTTATGCGTTATGCGTTATGCGTTATGCGTTATGCGTTATGCGTTATGCGTTATGCGTTATGCGTTATGCGTTATGCGTTATGCGTTATGCGTTATGCGTTATGCGTTATGCGTTATGCGTTATGCGTTATGCGTTATGCGTTATGCGTTATGCGTTATGCGTTATGCGTTATGCGTTATGACTTTTGCATTATGCGTTATGCGTTAAGCGTTATGCGTTATGCGTTATGCGTTATGCGTTATGCGTTATGCGTTATGCGTTCTGCGTTATGCGTTATGCGTTATGCGTTATGCGTTATGCGTTATGCGTTATGCGTTATGCGTTATGCGTTATGCGTTATGCGTTATGCGTTATGCGTTATGCGTTATGCGTTATGCGTTATGCGTTATGCGTTATGCGTTATGCGTCGTGCGTCGTGCGTTGTGCGTTGTGCGTTGTGCGTTGTGCGTTGTGCGTTGTGCGTTGTGCGTTATGCGTTATGCGTTATGCGTTATGCGTTATGCGTTATGCGTTATGCATTATGCGTTATGCGTTATGCGTTATGCGTTGTGCGTTGTGCGTTGTGCGTTGTGCGTTGTTCGTTGTGCGTTGTGCGTTGTGCGTTATGCGTTATGCGTTATGCGTTATGCGTTATACGTTATGCGTTATGCGTTATGCGTTATGCGTTATGGGTGATGCGTTATGCGTTATGCGTTATGCATTATGCGATATGCGCTACGTGTTATGCGTTATGGGCTATGCGTTATGCGTTATGCGTTATGCGTTATGCGTTATGACTTTTGCATTATGCGTTATGCGTTATGCGTTATGCGTTGTGCGTTGTGCGTTGTGCGTTGTGCGTTGTGCGTTGTGCGTTGTGCGTTGTGCGTTGTGCGTTGTGCGTTGTGCGTTGTGCGTTGTGCGTTGTGCGTTGTGCGTTGTGCGTTGTGCGTTGTGCGTCCTGCGTTATGCGTTATGCGTTATGCGTTATGCGTTATGCGTTATGCGTTATGCGTTATGCGTTATGCGTTCTGCGTTATGCGTTATGCGTTATGCGTTATGCGTTATGCGTTATGCGTTATGCGTTATGCGTTATGCGTTATGCGTTATGCGTTATGCGTTATGCGTTATGCGTTATGCGTTATGCGTTATGCGTTATGCGTTATGCGTTCTGCGTTATGCGTTATGCGTTATGCGTTATGCGTTATGCGTTATGCGTTATGCGTTATGCGTTATGCGTTATGCGTTATGCGTTATGCGTTATGCGTTATGCGTTATGCGTTATGCGTTATGCGTTATGCGTTATGCGTTATGCGTTATGCGTTATGCGTTATGCGTTATGCGTTATGCGTTATGCGTTATGCGTTATGCGTTATGCGTTATGCGTTATGCGTTATGCGTTATGCGTTATGCGTTATGCGTTATGCGTTATGCGTTATGCGTTATGCGTTATGCGTTATGCGTTATGCGTTATGCGTTATGCGTTATGCGTTATGCGTTATGCGTTATGCGTTATGCGTTATGCGTTATGCGTTATGCGTTATGCGTTATGCGTTATGCGTTATGCGTTATGCGTTATGGGTGATGCGTTATGCGTTATGCGTTATGCGTTATGCGTTATGCGTTATGCGTTATGCGTTATGCGTTATGCGTTATGCGTTATGCGTTATGCGTTATGCGTTATGCGTTATGCGTTATGCGTTATGCGTTATGCGTTATGCGTTATGCGTCGTGCGTCGTGCGTTGTGCGTTGTGCGTTGTGCGTTGTGCGTTGTGCGTTATGCGTTATGCGTTATGCGTTATGCGTTATGCGTTATGCGTTATGCGTTATGCGTTATGCGTTATGCGTTATGCGTTATGCGTTATGCGTTATGCGCTATGCGTTATGCGTTATGCGTTATGCGTTATGCGGTATGCGTTATGACTTTTGCGTTATGCGTTATGCGTTGTGCGTTATACGTTGTGCGTTGTGCGTTGTGCGTTGTGCGTTGTGCGTTGTGCGTTGTGCGTTGTGCGTTGTGCGTTGTGCGTTGTGCGTTGTGCGTTATGCGTTATGCGTTATGCGTTATGCGTTATGCGTTATGCGTTATGCGTTATGCGTTATGCGTCGTGCGTCGTGCGTTGTGCGTTGTGCGTTGTGCGTTGTGCGTTGTGCGTTATGCGTTATGCGTTATGCGTTATGCGTTATGCGTTATGCGTTATGCATTATGCGTTATGCGTTATGCGTTATGCGTTGTGCGTTGTGCGTTGTGCGTTGTGCGTTGTTCGTTGTGCGTTGTGCGTTGTGCGTTATGCGTTATGCGTTATGCGTTATGCGTTATACGTTATGCGTTATGCGTTATGCGTTATGCGTTATGCGTTATGCGTTATGGGTGATGCGTTATGCGTTATGCGTTATGCATTATGCGATATGCGCTACGTGTTATGCGTTATGGGCTATGCGTTATGCGTTATGCGTTATGCGTTATGCGTTATGACTTTTGCATTATGCGTTATGCGTTATGCGTTATGCGTTATGCGTTGTGCGTTGTGCGTTGTGCGTTGTGCGTTGTGCGTTGTGCGTTGTGCGTTGTGCGTTGTGCGTTGTGCGTTGTGCGTTGTGCGTTGTGCGTTGTGCGTTGTGCGTTGTGCGTTGTGCGTTGTGCGTCCTGCGTTATGCGTTATGCGTTATGCGTTATGCGTTATGCGTTATGCGTTATGCGTTATGCGTTATGCGTTATGCGTTATGCGTTATGCGTTATGCGTTATGCGTTATGCGTTATGCGTTATGCGTTATGCGTTATGCGTTATGCGTTATGCGTTATGCGTTATGCGTCGTGCGTTGTGCGTTGTGCGTTGTGCGTTGTGCGTTGTGCGTTGTGCGTTATGCGTTATGCGTTATGCGTTATGCGTTATGCGTTATGCGTTATGCATTATGCGTTATGCGTTATGCGTTATGCGTTGTGCGTTGTGCGTTGTGCGTTGTGCGTTGTTCGTTGTGCGTTGTGCGTTGTGCGTTATGCGTTATGCGTTATGCGTTATGCGTTATACGTTATGCGTTATGCGTTATGCGTTATGCGTTATGGGTGATGCGTTATGCGTTATGCGTTATGCATTATGCGATATGCGCTACGTGTTATGCGTTATGGGCTATGCGTTATGCGTTATGCGTTATGCGTTATGCGTTATGACTTTTGCATTATGCGTTATGCGTTATGCGTTATGCGTTGTGCGTTGTGCGTTGTGCGTTGTGCGTTGTGCGTTGTGCGTTGTGCGTTGTGCGTTGTGCGTTGTGCGTTGTGCGTTGTGCGTTGTGCGTTGTGCGTTGTGCGTTGTGCGTTGTGCGTTGTGCGTCCTGCGTTATGCGTTATGCGTTATGCGTTATGCGTTATGCGTTATGCGTTATGCGTTATGCGTTCTGCGTTATGCGTTATGCGTTATGCGTTATGGGTGATGCGTTATGCGTTATGCGTTATGCGTTATGCGTTATGCGTTATGCGTTATGCGTTATGCGTTATGCGTTATGCGTTATGCGTTATGCGTTATGCGTTATGCGTTATGCGTTATGCGTTATGCGTTATGCGTTATGCGTTATGCGTTATGCGTCGTGCGTTGTGCGTTGTGCGTTGTGCGTTGTGCGTTGTGCGTTATGCGTTATGCGTTATGCGTTATGCGTTATGCGTTATGCGTTATGCGTTATGCGTTATGCGTTATGCGTTATGCGTTATGCGTTATGCGTTATGCGTTATGCGTCGTGCGTCGTGCGTTGTGCGTTGTGCGTTGTGCGTTGTGCGTTGTGCGTTGTGCGTTATGCGTTATGCGTTATGCGTTATGCGTTATGCGTTATGCGTTATGCATTATGCGTTATGCGTTATGCGTTATGCGTTGTGCGTTGTGCGTTGTTCGTTGTGCGTTGTGCGTTGTGCGTTATGCGTTATGCGTTATGCGTTATGCGTTATACGTTATGCGTTATGCGTTATGCGTTATGCGTTATGGGTGATGCGTTATGCGTTATGCGTTATGCATTATGCGATATGCGCTACGTGTTATGCGTTATGGGCTATGCGTTATGCGTTATGCGTTATGCGTTATGCGTTATGACTTTTGCATTATGCGTTATGCGTTATGCGTTATGCGTTGTGCGTTGTGCGTTGTGCGTTGTGCGTTGTGCGTTGTGCGTTGTGCGTTGTGCGTTGTGCGTTGTGCGTTGTGCGTTGTGCGTTGTGCGTTGTGCGTTGTGCGTTGTGCGTTGTGCGTCCTGCGTTATGCGTTATGCGTTATGCGTTATGCGTTATGCGTTATGCGTTATGCGTTATGCGTTATGCGTTATGCGTTCTGCGTTATGCGTTATGCGTTATGCGTTATGCGTTATGCGTTATGCGTTATGCGTTATGCGTTATGCGTTATGCGTTATGCGTTATGCGTTATGCGTTATGCGTTATGCGTTATGCGTTATGCGTTCTGCGTTATGCGTTATGCGTTATGCGTTATGCGTTATGCGTTATGCGTTATGCGTTATGCGTTATGCGTTATGCGTTATGCGTTATGCGTTATGCGTTATGCGTTATGCGTTATGCGTTATGCGTTATGCGTTATGCGTTATGCGTTATGCGTTATGCGTTATGCGTTATGCGTTATGCGTTATGCGTTATGCGTTATGCGTTATGCGTTATGCGTTATGCGTTATGCGTTATGCGTTATGCGTTATGCGTTATGCGTTATGCGTTATGCGTTATGCGTTATGCGTTATGCGTTATGCGTTATGCGTTATGCGTTATGCGTTATGCGTTATGCGTTATGCGTTATGCGTTATGCGTTATGCGTTATGCGTTATGCGTTATGCGTTATGCGTTATGCGTTATGCGTTATGGGTGATGCGTTATGCGTTATGCGTTATGCGTTATGCGTTATGCGTTATGCGTTATGCGTTATGCGTTATGCGTTATGCGTTATGCGTTATGCGTTATGCGTTATGCGTTATGCGTTATGCGTTATGCGTTATGCGTCGTGCGTCGTGCGTTGTGCGTTGTGCGTTGTGCGTTGTGCGTTGTGCGTTATGCGTTATGCGTTATGCGTTATGCGTTATGCGTTATGCGTTATGCGTTATGCGTTATGCGTTATGCGTTATGCGTTATGCGTTATGCGTTATGCGTTGTGCGTTGTGCGTTATGCGTTGTGCGTTGTGCGTTGTGCGTTGTGCGTTGTGCGTTGTGCGTTGTGCGTTGTGCGTTGTGCGTTGTGCGTTGTGCGTTGTGCGTTGTGCGTTGTGCGTTGTGCGTTGTGCGTTGTGCGTTGTGCGTTGTGCGTTGTGCGTTGTGCGTTGTGCGTTGTGCGTTGTGCGTTGTGCGTCCTGCGTTATGCGTTATGCGTTATGCGTTATGCGTTATGCGTTATGCGTTATGCGTTATGCGTTATGCGTTATGCGTTATGCGTTATGCGTTATGCGTTATGCGTTATGCGTTATGCGTTATGCGTTATGCGTTATGCGTTATGCGTTATGCGTTATGCGTTATGCGTTATGCGTTATGCGTTATGCGTTATGCGTTATGCGTTATGCGTTATGCGTTATGCGTTATGCGTTATGCGTTATGCGTTATGCGTTATGCGTTATGCGTTATGCGTTATGCGTTATGCGTTATGCGTTATGCGTTATGCGTTATGACTTTTGCATTATGCGTTATGCGTTATGCGTTATGCGTTATGCGTTATGCGTTATGCGTTATGCGTTATGCGTTATGCGTTATGCGTTATGCGTTATGCGTTCTGCGTTATGCGTTATGCGTTATGCGTTATGCGTTATGCGTTATGCGTTATGCGTTATGCGTTATGCGTTATGCGTTATGCGTTATGCGTTATGCGTTATGCGTTATGCGTTATGCGTTTTGCGTTATGCGTCGTGCGTCGTGCGTTGTGCGTTGTGCGTTGTGCGTTGTGCGTTGTGCGTTATGCGTTATGCGTTATGCGTTATGCGTTATGCGTTATGCATTATGCGTTATGCGTTATGCGTTATGCGTTGTGCGTTGTGCGTTGTGCGTTGTGCGTTATGCGTTATGCGTTATGCGTTATGCGTTATGCGTTATGCGTTATGCGTTATGCGTTATGCGTTATGCGTTATGCGTTATGCGTTATGCGTTATGCGTTATGCGTTATGCGTTATGCGTTATGCGTTATGCGTTATGCGTTATGCGTTATGCGTTATGCGTTATGCGTTATGCGTTATGCGTTATGCGTTATGCGTTATGCGTTATGCGTTATGCGTTATGCGTTATGCTTTATGCGTTATGCGTTATGCGTTATGCGTTATGCGTTATGCGTTATGCGTTATGCGTTATGCGTTATGCGTTATGCGTTATGCGTTATGACTTTTGCATTATGCGTTATGCGTTAAGCGTTATGCGTTATGCGTTATGCGTTATGCGTTATGCGTTATGCGTTATGCGTTCTGCGTTATGCGTTATGCGTTATGCGTTATGCGTTATGCGTTATGCGTTATGCGTTATGCGTTATGCGTTATGCGTTATGCGTTATGCGTTATGCGTTATGCGTTATGCGTTATGCGTCGTGCGTCGTGCGTTGTGCGTTGTGCGTTGTGCGTTGTGCGTTGTGCGTTATGCGTTATGCGTTATGCGTTATGCGTTATGCGTTATGCGTTATGCATTATGCGTTATGCGTTATGCGTTATGCGTTGTGCGTTGTGCGTTGTGCGTTGTGCGTTGTTCGTTGTTCGTTGTGCGTTGTGCGTTGTGCGTTATGCGTTATGCGTTATGCGTTATGCGTTATACGTTATGCGTTATGCGTTATGCGTTATGCGTTATGCGTTATGCGTTATGGGTGATGCGTTATGCGTTATGCGTTATGCATTATGCGATATGCGCTACGTGTTATGCGTTATGGGCTATGCGTTATGCGTTATGCGTTATGCGTTATGCGTTATGACTTTTGCATTATGCGTTATGCGTTATGCGTTATGCGTTATGCGTTGTGCGTTGTGCGTTGTGCGTTGTGCGTTGTGCGTTGTGCGTTGTGCGTTGTGCGTTGTGCGTTGTGCGTTGTGCGTTGTGCGTTGTGCGTTGTGCGTTGTGCGTTGTGCGTTGTGCGTTGTGCGTCCTGCGTTATGCGTTATGCGTTATGCGTTATGCGTTATGCGTTATGCGTTATGCGTTATGCGTTATGCGTTATGCGTTATGCGTTATGCGTTATGCGTTATGCGTTATGCGTTATGCGTTATGCGTTATGCGTTATGCGTCGTGCGTTGTGCGTTGTGCGTTGTGCGTTGTGCGTTGTGCGTTGTGCGTTATGCGTTATGCGTTATGCGTTATGCGTTATGCGTTATGCGTTATGCATTATGCGTTATGCGTTATGCGTTATGCGTTGTGCGTTGTGCGTTGTGCGTTGTGCGTTGTTCGTTGTGCGTTGTGCGTTGTGCGTTATGCGTTATGCGTTATGCGTTATGCGTTATACGTTATGCGTTATGCGTTATGCGTTATGCGTTATGGGTGATGCGTTATGCGTTATGCGTTATGCATTATGCGATATGCGCTACGTGTTATGCGTTATGGGCTATGCGTTATGCGTTATGCGTTATGCGTTATGCGTTATGACTTTTGCATTATGCGTTATGCGTTATGCGTTATGCGTTGTGCGTTGTGCGTTGTGCGTTGTGCGTTGTGCGTTGTGCGTTGTGCGTTGTGCGTTGTGCGTTGTGCGTTGTGCGTTGTGCGTTGTGCGTTGTGCGTTGTGCGTTGTGCGTTGTGCGTTGTGCGTCCTGCGTTATGCGTTATGCGTTATGCGTTATGCGTTATGCGTTATGCGTTATGCGTTATGCGTTCTGCGTTATGCGTTATGCGTTATGCGTTATGGGTGATGCGTTATGCGTTATGCGTTATGCGTTATGCGTTATGCGTTATGCGTTATGCGTTATGCGTTATGCGTTATGCGTTATGCGTTATGCGTTATGCGTTATGCGTTATGCGTTATGCGTTATGCGTTATGCGTTATGCGTTATGCGTCGTGCGTCGTGCGTTGTGCGTTGTGCGTTGTGCGTTGTGCGTTGTGCGTTATGCGTTATGCGTTATGCGTTATGCGTTATGCGTTATGCGTTATGCGTTATGCGTTATGCGTTATGCGTTATGCGTTATGCGTTATGCGTTATGCGCTATGCGTTATGCGTTATGCGTTATGCGTTATGCGGTATGCGTTATGACTTTTGCGTTATGCGTTATGCGTTGTGCGTTATACGTTGTGCGTTGTGCGTTGTGCGTTGTGCGTTGTGCGTTGTGCGTTGTGCGTTGTGCGTTGTGCGTTGTGCGTTGTGCGTTGTGCGTTATGCGTTATGCGTTATGCGTTATGCGTTATGCGTTATGCGTTATGCGTTATGCGTTATGCGTCGTGCGTCGTGCGTTGTGCGTTGTGCGTTGTGCGTTGTGCGTTGTGCGTTATGCGTTATGCGTTATGCGTTATGCGTTATGCGTTATGCGTTATGCATTATGCGTTATGCGTTATGCGTTATGCGTTGTGCGTTGTGCGTTGTGCGTTGTGCGTTGTTCGTTGTGCGTTGTGCGTTGTGCGTTATGCGTTATGCGTTATGCGTTATGCGTTATACGTTATGCGTTATGCGTTATGCGTTATGCGTTATGCGTTATGCGTTATGCGTTATGGGTGATGCGTTATGCGTTATGCGTTATGCATTATGCGATATGCGCTACGTGTTATGCGTTATGGGCTATGCGTTATGCGTTATGCGTTATGCGTTATGCGTTATGACTTTTGCATTATGCGTTATGCGTTATGCGTTATGCGTTATGCGTTGTGCGTTGTGCGTTGTGCGTTGTGCGTTGTGCGTTGTGCGTTGTGCGTTGTGCGTTGTGCGTTGTGCGTTGTGCGTTGTGCGTTGTGCGTTGTGCGTTGTGCGTTGTGCGTTGTGCGTTGTGCGTTGTGCGTTGTGCGTTGTGCGTTGTGCGTTGTGCGTTGTGGGTTGTGCGTTGTGCGTCCTGCGTTATGCGTTATGCGTTATGCGTTATGCGTTATGCGTTATGCGTTATGCGTTATGCGTTATGCGTTATGCGTTATGCGTTATGCGTTATGCGTTATGCGTTATGCGTTATGCGTTATGCGTTATGCGTTATGCGTTATGCGTTATGCGTTATGCGTTATGCGTTATGCGTTATGCGTTATGCGTTATGCGTTATGCGTTATGCGTTATGCGTTATGCGTTATGCGTTATGCGTTATGCGTTATGCGTTATGCGTTATGCGTTATGCGTTATGCGTTATGCGTTATGCGTTATGCGTTATGCGTTATGCGTTATGCGTTATGCGTTATGCGTTATGCGTTATGCGTTATGCGTTATGCGTTATGCGTTATGCGTTATGCGTTATGCGTTATGCGTTATGCGTCGTGCGTCGTGCGTTGTGCGTTGTGCGTTGTGCGTTGTGCGTTGTGCGTTATGCGTTATGCGTTATGCGTTATGCGTTATGCGTTATGCGTTATGCGTTATGCGTTATGCGTTATGCGTTATGCGTTATGCGTTATGCGTTATGCGTTATGCGCTATGCGTTATGCGTTATGCGTTATGCGTTATGCGGTATGCGTTATGACTTTTGCGTTATGCGTTATGCGTTGTGCGTTATACGTTGTGCGTTGTGCGTTGTGCGTTGTGCGTTGTGCGTTGTGCGTTGTGCGTTGTGCGTTGTGCGTTGTGCGTTGTGCGTTATGCGTTATGCGTTATGCGTTATGCGTTATGCGTTATGCGTTATGCGTTATGCGTTATGCGTCGTGCGTCGTGCGTTGTGCGTTGTGCGTTGTGCGTTGTGCGTTGTGCGTTATGCGTTATGCGTTATGCGTTATGCGTTATGCGTTATGCGTTATGCATTATGCGTTATGCGTTATGCGTTATGCGTTGTGCGTTGTGCGTTGTGCGTTGTGCGTTGTTCGTTGTGCGTTGTGCGTTGTGCGTTATGCGTTATGCGTTATGCGTTATGCGTTATACGTTATGCGTTATGCGTTATGCGTTATGCGTTATGCGTTATGCGTTATGCGTTATGGGTGATGCGTTATGCGTTATGCGTTATGCATTATGCGATATGCGCTACGTGTTATGCGTTATGGGCTATGCGTTATGCGTTATGCGTTATGCGTTATGCGTTATGACTTTTGCATTATGCGTTATGCGTTATGCGTTATGCGTTATGCGTTGTGCGTTGTGCGTTGTGCGTTGTGCGTTGTGCGTTGTGCGTTGTGCGTTGTGCGTTGTGCGTTGTGCGTTGTGCGTTGTGCGTTGTGCGTTGTGCGTTGTGCGTTGTGCGTTGTGCGTTGTGCGTTGTGCGTTGTGCGTTGTGCGTTGTGCGTTGTGCGTTGTGCGTTGTGCGTCCTGCGTTATGCGTTATGCGTTATGCGTTATGCGTTATGCGTTATGCGTTATGCGTTATGCGTTATGCGTTATGCGTTATGCGTTATGCGTTATGCGTTATGCGTTATGCGTTATGCGTTATGCGTTATGCGTTATGCGTTATGCGTTATGCGTTATGCGTTATGCGTTATGCGTTATGCGTTATGCGTTATGCGTTATGCGTTATGCGTTATGCGTTATGCGTTATGCGTTATGCGTTATGCGTTATGCGTTATGCGTTATGCGTTATGCGTTATGCGTTATGCGTTATGCGTTATGCGTTATGCGTTATGCGTTATGCGTTATGCGTTATGCGTTATGCGTTATGACTTTTGCATTATGCGTTATGCGTTATGCGTTATGCGTTATGCGTTATGCGTTATGCGTTATGCGTTATGCGTTCTGCGTTATGCGTTATGCGTTATGCGTTATGCGTTATGCGTTATGCGTTATGCGATATGCGTTATGCGTTATGCGTTATGCGTTATGCGTTATGCGTTATGCGTTATGCGTTATGCGTTATGCGTTATGCGTCGTGCGTCGTGCGTTGTGCGTTGTGCGTTGTGCGTTGTGCGTTGTGCGTTATGCGTTATGCGTTATGCGTTATGCGTTATGCGTTATGCGTTATGCATTATGCGTTATGCGTTATGCGTTATGCGTTGTGCGTTGTGCGTTGTGCGTTGTGCGTTATGCGTTATGCGTTATGCGTTATGCGTTATGCGTTATGCGTTATGCGTTATGCGTTATGCGTTATGCGTTATGCGTTATGCGTTATGCGTTATGCGTTATGCGTTATGCGTTATGCGTTATGCGTTATGCGTTATGCGTTATGCGTTATGCGTTATGCGTTATGCGTTATGCGTTATGCGTTATGCGTTATGCGTTATGCGTTATGCGTTATGCGTTATGCGTTATGACTTTTGCATTATGCGTTATGCGTTAAGCGTTATGCGTTATGCGTTATGCGTTATGCGTTATGCGTTATGCGTTATGCGTTATGCGTTATGCGTTATGCGTTATGCGTTATGCGTTATGCGTTATGCGTTATGCGTTATGCGTTATGCGTTATGCGTTATGCGTTATGCGTTATGCGTTATGCGTTATGCGTTATGCGTCGTGCGTTGTGCGTTGTGCGTTGTGCGTTGTGCGTTGTGCGTTGTGCGTTATGCGTTATGCGTTATGCGTTATGCGTTATGCGTTATGCGTTATGCATTATGCGTTATGCGTTATGCGTTATGCGTTGTGCGTTGTGCGTTGTGCGTTGTGCGTTGTTCGTTGTGCGTTGTGCGTTGTGCGTTATGCGTTATGCGTTATGCGTTATGCGTTATACGTTATGCGTTATGCGTTATGCGTTATGCGTTATGGGTGATGCGTTATGCGTTATGCGTTATGCATTATGCGATATGCGCTACGTGTTATGCGTTATGGGCTATGCGTTATGCGTTATGCGTTATGCGTTATGCGTTATGACTTTTGCATTATGCGTTATGCGTTATGCGTTATGCGTTGTGCGTTGTGCGTTGTGCGTTGTGCGTTGTGCGTTGTGCGTTGTGCGTTGTGCGTTGTGCGTTGTGCGTTGTGCGTTGTGCGTTGTGCGTTGTGCGTTGTGCGTTGTGCGTTGTGCGTCCTGCGTTATGCGTTATGCGTTATGCGTTATGCGTTATGCGTTATGCGTTATGCGTTATGCGTTCTGCGTTATGCGTTATGCGTTATGCGTTATGGGTGATGCGTTATGCGTTATGCGTTATGCGTTATGCGTTATGCGTTATGCGTTATGCGTTATGCGTTATGCGTTATGCGTTATGCGTTATGCGTTATGCGTTATGCGTTATGCGTTATGCGTTATGCGTTATGCGTTATGCGTCGTGCGTCGTGCGTTGTGCGTTGTGCGTTGTGCGTTGTGCGTTGTGCGTTATGCGTTATGCGTTATGCGTTATGCGTTATGCGTTATGCGTTATGCGTTATGCGTTATGCGTTATGCGTTATGCGTTATGCGTTATGCGTTATGCGCTAAGCGTTATGCGTTATGCGTTATGCGTTATGCGGTATGCGTTATGACTTTTGCGTTATGCGTTATGCGTTATACGTTGTGCGTTGTGCGTTGTGCGTTGTGCGTTGTGCGTTGTGCGTTGTGCGTTGTGCGTTGTGCGTTGTGCGTTGTGCGTTATGCGTTATGCGTTATGCGTTATGCGTTATGCGTTATGCGTTATGCGTTATGCGTTATGCGTCGTGCGTCGTGCGTTGTGCGTTGTGCGTTGTGCGTTGTGCGTTGTGCGTTATGCGTTATGCGTTATGCGTTATGCGTTATGCGTTATGCGTTATGCATTATGCGTTATGCGTTATGCGTTATGCGTTGTGCGTTGTGCGTTGTGCGTTGTGCGTTGTTCGTTGTGCGTTGTGCGTTGTGCGTTATGCGTTATGCGTTATGCGTTATGCGTTATACGTTATGCGTTATGCGTTATGCGTTATGCGTTATGCGTTATGCGTTATGCGTTATGGGTGATGCGTTATGCGTTATGCGTTATGCATTATGCGATATGCGCTACGTGTTATGCGTTATGGGCTATGCGTTATGCGTTATGCGTTATGCGTTATGCGTTATGACTTTTGCATTATGCGTTATGCGTTATGCGTTATGCGTTATGCGTTGTGCGTTGTGCGTTGTGCGTTGTGCGTTGTGCGTTGTGCGTTGTGCGTTGTGCGTTGTGCGTTGTGCGTTGTGCGTTGTGCGTTGTGCGTTGTGCGTTGTGCGTTGTGCGTTGTGCGTTGTGCGTTGTGCGTTGTGCGTTGTGCGTTGTGCGTTGTGCGTTGTGCGTTGTGCGTTGTGCGTTGTGCGTTGTGCGTCCTGCGTTATGCGTTATGCGTTATGCGTTATGCGTTATGCGTTATGCGTTATGCGTTATGCGTTATGCGTTATGCGTTATGCGTTATGCGTTATGCGTTATGCGTTATGCGTTATGCGTTATGCGTTATGCGTTATGCGTTATGCGTTATGCGTTATGCGTTATGCGTTATGCGTTATGCGTTATGCGTTATGCGTTATGCGTTATGCGTTATGCGTTATGCGTTATGCGTTATGCGTTATGCGTTATGCGTTATGCGTTATGCGTTATGCGTTATGCGTTATGCGTTATGCGTTATGCGTTATGCGTTATGCGTTATGCGTTATGCGTTATGCGTTATGCGTTATGCGTTATGCGTTATGCGTTATGCGTTATGCGTTATGCGTTATGCGTTATGCGTTATGCGTTATGCGTTATGCGTTATGCGTTATGCGTCGTGCGTCGTGCGTTGTGCGTTGTGCGTTGTGCGTTGTGCGTTGTGCGTTATGCGTTATGCGTTATGCGTTATGCGTTATGCGTTATGCGTTATGCGTTATGCGTTATGCGTTATGCGTTATGCGTTATGCGTTATGCGTTATGCGCTATGCGTTATGCGTTATGCGTTATGCGTTATGCGGTATGCGTTATGACTTTTGCGTTATGCGTTATGCGTTGTGCGTTATACGTTGTGCGTTGTGCGTTGTGCGTTGTGCGTTGTGCGTTGTGCGTTGTGCGTTGTGCGTTGTGCGTTGTGCGTTGTGCGTTATGCGTTATGCGTTATGCGTTATGCGTTATGCGTTATGCGTTATGCGTTATGCGTTATGCGTCGTGCGTCGTGCGTTGTGCGTTGTGCGTTGTGCGTTGTGCGTTGTGCGTTATGCGTTATGCGTTATGCGTTATGCGTTATGCGTTATGCGTTATGCATTATGCGTTATGCGTTATGCGTTATGCGTTGTGCGTTGTGCGTTGTGCGTTGTGCGTTGTTCGTTGTGCGTTGTGCGTTGTGCGTTATGCGTTATGCGTTATGCGTTATGCGTTATACGTTATGCGTTATGCGTTATGCGTTATGCGTTATGCGTTATGCGTTATGCGTTATGGGTGATGCGTTATGCGTTATGCGTTATGCATTATGCGATATGCGCTACGTGTTATGCGTTATGGGCTATGCGTTATGCGTTATGCGTTATGCGTTATGCGTTATGACTTTTGCATTATGCGTTATGCGTTATGCGTTATGCGTTATGCGTTGTGCGTTGTGCGTTGTGCGTTGTGCGTTGTGCGTTGTGCGTTGTGCGTTGTGCGTTGTGCGTTGTGCGTTGTGCGTTGTGCGTTGTGCGTTGTGCGTTGTGCGTTGTGCGTTGTGCGTTGTGCGTTGTGCGTTGTGCGTTGTGCGTTGTGCGTTGTGCGTTGTGCGTTGTGCGTTGTGCGTCCTGCGTTATGCGTTATGCGTTATGCGTTATGCGTTATGCGTTATGCGTTATGCGTTATGCGTTATGCGTTATGCGTTATGCGTTATGCGTTATGCGTTATGCGTTATGCGTTATGCGTTATGCGTTATGCGTTATGCGTTATGCGTTATGCGTTATGCGTTATGCGTTATGCGTTATGCGTTATGCGTTATGCGTTATGCGTTATGCGTTATGCGTTATGCGTTATGCGTTATGCGTTATGCGTTATGCGTTATGCGTTATGCGTTATGCGTTATGCGTTATGCGTTATGCGTTATGCGTTATGCGTTATGCGTTATGCGTTATGCGTTATGACTTTTGCATTATGCGTTATGCGTTATGCGTTATGCGTTATGCGTTATGCGTTATGCGTTATGCGTTATGCGTTCTGCGTTATGCGTTATGCGTTATGCGTTATGCGTTATGCGTTATGCGTTATGCGATATGCGTTATGCGTTATGCGTTATGCGTTATGCGTTATGCGTTATGCGTTATGCGTTATGCGTTATGCGTTATGCGTCGTGCGTCGTGCGTTGTGCGTTGTGCGTTGTGCGTTGTGCGTTGTGCGTTATGCGTTATGCGTTATGCGTTATGCGTTATGCGTTATGCGTTATGCATTATGCGTTATGCGTTATGCGTTATGCGTTGTGCGTTGTGCGTTGTGCGTTGTGCGTTATGCGTTATGCGTTATGCGTTATGCGTTATGCGTTATGCGTTATGCGTTATGCGTTATGCGTTATGCGTTATGCGTTATGCGTTATGCGTTATGCGTTATGCGTTATGCGTTATGCGTTATGCGTTATGCGTTATGCGTTATGCGTTATGCGTTATGCGTTATGCGTTATGCGTTATGCGTTATGCGTTATGCGTTATGCGTTATGCGTTATGCGTTATGCGTTATGCGTTATGCGTTATGCGTTATGCGTTATGCGTTATGCGTTATGACTTTTGCATTATGCGTTATGCGTTAAGCGTTATGCGTTATGCGTTATGCGTTATGCGTTATGCGTTATGCGTTCTGCGTTATGCGTTATGCGTTATGCGTTATGCGTTATGCGTTATGCGTTATGCGTTATGCGTTATGCGTTATGCGTTATGCGTTATGCGTTATGCGTTATGCGTTATGCGTTATGCGTCGTGCGTCGTGCGTTGTGCGTTGTGCGTTGTGCGTTGTGCGTTGTGCGTTATGCGTTATGCGTTATGCGTTATGCGTTATGCGTTATGCATTATGCGTTATGCGTTATGCGTTATGCGTTGTGCGTTGTGCGTTGTGCGTTGTGCGTTGTTCGTTGTGCGTTGTGCGTTGTGCGTTATGCGTTATGCGTTATGCGTTATGCGTTATGCGTTATACGTTATGCGTTATGCGTTATGCGTTATGCGTTATGGGTGATGCGTTATGCGTTATGCGTTATGCATTATGCGATATGCGCTACGTGTTATGCGTTATGGGCTATGCGTTATGCGTTATGCGTTATGCGTTATGACTTTTGCATTATGCGTTATGCGTTATGCGTTATGCGTTGTGCGTTGTGCGTTGTGCGTTGTGCGTTGTGCGTTGTGCGTTGTGCGTTGTGCGTTGTGCGTTGTGCGTTGTGCGTTGTGCGTTGTGCGTTGTGCGTTGTGCGTTGTGCGTTGTGCGTTGTGCGTTGTGCGTTGTGCGTTGTGCGTCCTGCGTTATGCGTTATGCGTTATGCGTTATGCGTTATGCGTTATGCGTTATGCGTTATGCGTTATGCGTTATGCGTTATGCGTTATGCGTTATGCGTTATGCGTTATGCGTTATGCGTTATGCGTTATGCGTTATGCGTTATGCGTTATGCGTTATGCGTTATGCGTTATGCGTTATGCGTTATGCGTTATGCGTTATGCGTCGTGCGTCGTGCGTTGTGCGTTGTGCGTTGTGCGTTGTGCGTTGTGCGTTATGCGTTATGCGTTATGCGTTATGCGTTATGCGTTATGCGTTATGCGTTATGCGTTATGCGTTATGCGTTATGCGTTATGACTTTTGCATTATGCGTTATGCGTTATGCGTTATGCGTTATGCGTTATGCGTTATGCGTTATGCGTTATGCGTTATGCGTTATGCGTTATGCGTTATGCGTTATGCGTTATGCGTTATGCGTTATGCGTTATGCGTTATGCGTTATGCGTTATGCGTTATGCGTTATGACTTTTGCATTATGCGTTATGCGTTAAGCGTTATGCGTTATGCGTTATGCGTTATGCGTTATGCGTTATGCGTTATGCGTTATGCGTTCTGCGTTATGCGTTATGCGTTATGCGTTATGCGTTATGCGTTATGCGTTATGCGTTATGCGTTATGCGTTATGCGTTATGCGTTATGCGTTATGCGTTATGCGTTATGCGTCGTGCGTCGTGCGTTGTGCGTTGTGCGTTGTGCGTTGTGCGTTGTGCGTTATGCGTTATGCGTTATGCGTTATGCGTTATGCGTTATGCATTATGCGTTATGCGTTATGCGTTATGCGTTGTGCGTTGTGCGTTGTGCGTTGTGCGTTGTTCGTTGTGCGTTGTGCGTTGTGCGTTATGCGTTATGCGTTATGCGTTATGCGTTATGCGTTATACGTTATGCGTTATGCGTTATGCGTTATGCGTTATGGGTGATGCGTTATGCGTTATGCGTTATGCATTATGCGATATGCGCTACGTGTTATGCGTTATGGGCTATGCGTTATGCGTTATGCGTTATGCGTTATGCGTTATGACTTTTGCATTATGCGTTATGCGTTATGCGTTATGCGTTGTGCGTTGTGCGTTGTGCGTTGTGCGTTGTGCGTTGTGCGTTGTGCGTTGTGCGTTGTGCGTTGTGCGTTGTGCGTTGTGCGTTGTGCGTTGTGCGTTGTGCGTTGTGCGTTGTGCGTTGTGCGTTGTGCGTTGTGCGTTGTGCGTTGTGCGTTGTGCGTTGTGCGTCCTGCGTTATGCGTTATGCGTTATGCGTTATGCGTTATGCGTTATGCGTTATGCGTTATGCGTTATGCGTTATGCGTTATGCGTTATGCGTTATGCGTTATGCGTTATGCGTTATGCGTTATGCGTTATGCGTTATGCGTTATGCGTTATGCGTTATGCGTTATGCGTTATGCGTTATGCGTTATGCGTCGTGCGTCGTGCGTTGTGCGTTGTGCGTTGTGCGTTGTGCGTTGTGCGTTATGCGTTATGCGTTATGCGTTATGCGTTATGCGTTATGCGTTATGCGTTATGCGTTATGCGTTATGCGTTATGCGTTATGCGTTATGACTTTTGCATTATGCGTTATGCGTTATGCGTTATGCGTTATGCGTTATGCGTTATGCGTTATGCGTTATGCGTTCTGCGTTATGCGTTATGCGTTATGCGTTATGCGTTATGCGTTATGCGTTATGCGTTATGCGTTATGCGTTATGCGTTATGCGTTATGCGCTATGCGTTATGCGTTATGCGTTATGCGTTATGCGTCGTGCGTCGTGCGTTGTGCGTTGTGCGTTGTGCGTTGTGCGTTATGCGTTGTGCGTTATGCGTTATGCGTTATGCGTTATGCGTTATGCGTTATGCGTTATACGTTATGCGTTATGCGTTATGCGTTATGCGTTATGGGTGATGCGTTATGCGTTATGCGTTATGCATTATGCGATATGCGCTACGTGTTATGCGTTATGGTCTATGCGTTATGCGTTATGCGTTATGACTTTTGCATTATGCGTTATGCGTTATGCGTTATGCGTTATGCGTTATGCGTTATGCGTTATGCGTTATGCGTTGTGCGTTGTGCGTTGTGCGTTGTGCGTTGTGCGTTGTGCGTTGTGCGTTGTGCGTTGTGCGTTGTGCGTTGTGCGTTGTGCGTTGTGCGTTGTGCGTTGTGCGTTGTGCGTTGTGCGTTGTGCGTTGTGCGTTGTGCGTTGTGCGTTGTGCGTTGTGCGTTGTGCGTTGTGCGTTATGCGTTATGCGTTATGCGTTATGCGTTATGCGTTATGCGTTATGCGTTATGCGTTATGCGTTATGCGTTATGCGTTATGCGTTATGCGTTATGCGTTATGCGTTATGCGTTATGCGTTATGCGTTATGCGTTATGCGTTATGCGTTATGCGTTATGCGTTATGCGTTATGCGTTATGCGTTATGCGTTATGCGTTATGCGTTATGCGTTATGCGTTATGACTTTTGCATTATGCGTTATGCGTTAAGCGTTATGCGTTATGCGCTATGCGTTATGCGTTATGCGTTATGCGTTATGCGTTATGCGTTATGAGTTATGCGTTATGCGTTATGCGTTCTGCGTTATGCGTTATGCGTTATGCGTTATGCGTTATGCGTTATGCGTTATGCGTTATGCGTTATGCGTTATGCGTTATGCGTTATGCGTTATGCGTTATGCGTTATGCGTTATGCGTTATGCGTTATGCGTTATGCGTTATGCGTTATGAGTTATGCGTTATGCGTTATGCGTTATGCGTTATGCGTTATGCGTTATGCGTTATGCGTTATGCGTTATGCGTTATGCGTTATGCGTTATGCGTTATGCGTTATGCGTTATGCGTTATGCGTTATGCGTTATGCGTTATGCGTTATGCGTTATGCGTTATGCGTTATGCGTTATGCGTTATGCGTTATGCGTTATGCGTTATGCGTTATGCGTTATGCGTTATGCGTTATGCGCTATGCGTTATGCGTTATGCGTTATGCGTTATGCGTTATGCGTTATGCGGTATGCGTTATGACTTTTGCGTTATGCGTTATGCGTTGTGCGTTATACGTTGTGCGTTGTGCGTTGTGCGTTGTGCGTTGTGCGTTGTGCGTTGTGCGTTGTGCGTTGTGCGTTGTGCGTTGTGCGTTGTGCGTTGTGCGTTATGCGTTATGCGTTATGCGTTATGCGTTATGCGTTATGCGTTATGCGTTATGCGTCGTGCGTCGTGCGTTGTGCGTTGTGCGTTGTGCGTTGTGCGTTGTGCGTTATGCGTTATGCGTTATGCGTTATGCGTTATGCGTTATGCGTTATGCGGTATGCGTTATGACTTTTGCGTTATGCGTTATGCGTTGTGCGTTATACGTTGTGCGTTGTGCGTTGTGCGTTGTGCGTTGTGCGTTGTGCGTTGTGCGTTGTGCGTTGTGCGTTGTGCGTTGTGCGTTGTGCGTTGTGCGTTGTGCGTTATGCGTTATGCGTTATGCGTTATGCGTTATGCGTTATGCGTTATGCGTTATGCGTTATGCGTTATGCGTTATGCGCTATGCGTTATGCGTTATGCGTTATGCGTTATGCGGTATGCGTTATGACTTTTGCGTTATGCGTTATGCGTTGTGCGTTATACGTTGTGCGTTGTGCGTTGTGCGTTGTGCGTTGTGCGTTGTGCGTTGTGCGTTGTGCGTTGTGCGTTATGCGTTATGCGTTATGCGTTATGCGTTATGCGTTATGCGTTATGCGTTATGCGTTATGCGTTATGACTTTTGCATTATGCGTTATGCGTTAAGCGTTATGCGTTATGCGTTATGCGTTATGCGTTATGCGTTATGCGTTATGCGTTATGCGTTATGCGTTATGCGTTATGCGTTATGCGTTCTGCGTTATGCGTTATGCGTTATGCGTTATGCGTTATGCGTTATGCGTTATGCGTTATGCGTTATGCGTTATGCGTTATGCGTTATGCGTTATGCGTTATGCGTTATGCGTTATGCGTTATGCGTTATGCGTTATGCGTCGTGCGTCGTGCGTTGTGCGTTGTGCGTTGTGCGTTGTGCGTTGTGCGTTATGCGTTATGCGTTATGCGTTATGCGTTATGCGTTATGCATTATGCGTTATGCGTTATGCGTTATGCGTTGTGCGTTGTGCGTTGTGCGTTGTGCGTTGTTCGTTGTGCGTTGTGCGTTGTGCGTTATGCGTTATGCGTTATGCGTTATGCGTTATGCGTTATACGTTATGCGTTATGCGTTATGCGTTATGCGTTATGGGTGATGCGTTATGCGTTATGCGTTATGCATTATGCGATATGCGCTACGTGTTATGCGTTATGGGCTATGCGTTATGCGTTATGCGTTATGCGTTATGCGTTATGACTTTTGCATTATGCGTTATGCGTTATGCGTTATGCGTTATGCGTTGTGCGTTGTGCGTTGTGCGTTGTGCGTTGTGCGTTGTGCGTTGTGCGTTGTGCGTTGTGCGTTGTGCGTTGTGCGTTGTGCGTTGTGCGTTGTGCGTTGTGCGTTGTGCGTTGTGCGTTATGCGTTATGCGTTATGCGTTATGCGTTATGCGTTATGCGTTATGCGTTATGCGTTATGCGTTATGCGTTATGCGTTATGCGTTATGCGTTATGCGTTATGCGTTATGCGTTATGCGTTATGCGTTATGCGTTATGCGTTATGCGTTATGCGTTATGCGTTATGCGTTATGCGTTATGCGTTATGCGTTATGCGTCGTGCGTCGTGCGTTGTGCGTTGTGCGTTGTGCGTTGTGCGTTGTGCGTTATGCGTTATGCGTTATGCGTTATGCGTTATGCGTTATGCGTTATGCGTTATGCGTTATGCGTTATGCGTTCTGCGTTATGCGTTATGCGTTATGCGTTATGCGTTATGCGTTATGCGTTATGCGTTATGCGTTATGCGTTATGCGTTATGCGTTATGCGTTATGCGTTATGCGTTATGCGTTATGCGTTATGACTTTTGCATTATGCGTTATGCGTTGTGCGTTATACGTTGTGCGTTGTGCGTTGTGCGTTGTGCGTTGTGCGTTGTGCGTTGTGCGTTGTGCGTTGTGCGTTGTGCGTTGTGCGTTATGCGTTATGCGTTATGCGTTATGCGTTATGCGTTATGCGTTATGCGTTATGCGTTATGACTTTTGCATTATGCGTTATGCGTTAAGCGTTATGCGTTATGCGTTATGCGTTATGCGTTATGCGTTATGCGTTCTGCGTTATGCGTTATGCGTTATGCGTTATGCGTTATGCGTTATGCGTTATGCGTTCTGCGTTATGCGTTATGCGTTATGCGTTATGCGTTATGCGTTATGCGTTATGCGTTATGCGTTATGCGTTATGCGTTATGCGTTATGCGTTATGCGTTATGCGTTATGCGTTATGCGTTATGCGTTATGCGTTATGCGTTATGCGTTATGCGTTATGCGTTATGCGTTATGCGTTATGCGTTATGCGTTATGCGTTATGCGTTATGCGTTATGCGTTATGCGTTATGCGTTATGCGTTATGCGTTATGCGTTATGCGTTATGCGTTATGCGTTATGCGTCGTGCGTCGTGCGTTGTGCGTTGTGCGTTGTGCGTTGTGCGTTGTGCGTTATGCGTTATGCGTTATGCGTTATGCGTTATGCGTTATGCATTATGCGTTATGCGTTATGCGTTATGCGTTATGCGTTGTGCGTTGTGCGTTGTGCGTTGTGCGTTGTTCGTTGTGCGTTGTGCGTTGTGCGTTATGCGTTATGCGTTATGCGTTATGCGTTATACGTTATGCGTTATGCGTTATGCGTTATGCGTTATGGGTGATGCGTTATGCGTTATGCGTTATGCATTATGCGATATGCGCTACGTGTTATGCGTTATGGGCTATGCGTTATGCGTTATGCGTTATGCGTTATGCGTTATGACTTTTGCATTATGCGTTATGCGTTATGCGTTATGCGTTATGCGTTGTGCGTTGTGCGTTGTGCGTTGTGCGTTGTGCGTTGTGCGTTGTGCGTTGTGCGTTGTGCGTTGTGCGTTGTGCGTTGTGCGTTGTGCGTTGTGCGTTGTGCGTTGTGCGTTGTGCGTTGTGCGTTGTGCGTTGTGCGTTGTGCGTTGTGCGTCCTGCGTTATGCGTTATGCGTTATGCGTTATGCGTTATGCGTTATGCGTTATGCGTTATGCGTTATGCGTTATGCGTTATGCGTTATGCGTTATGCGTTATGCGTTATGCGTTATGCGTTATGCGTTATGCGTTATGCGTTATGCGTTATGCGTTATGCGTTATGCGTTATGCGTTATGCGTTATGCGTTATGCGTTATGCGTTATGCGTTATGCGTTATGCGTTATGCGTTATGCGTTATGCGTTATGCGTTATGCGTTATGCGTTATGCGTTATGCGTTATGCGTTATGCGTTATGCGTTATGCGTTATGCGTTATGCGTTATGCGTTATGCGTTATGCGTTATGCGTTATGCGTTATGCGTTATGCGTTATGCGTTATGCGTTATGCGTTATGCGTTATGCGTTATGCGTTATGACTTTTGCATTATGCGTTATGCGTTAAGCGTTATGCGTTATGCGTTATGCGTTATGCGTTATGCGTTATGCGTTATGCGTTATGCGTTATGCGTTATGCGTTATGCGTTATGCGTTATGCGTTATGCGTTATGCGTTATGCGTTATGCGTTATGCGTTATGCGTTATGCGTTATGCGTTATGCGTTATGCGTTATGCGTTATGCGTTATGCGTTATGCGTTATGCGTTATGCGTTATGCGTTATGCGTTATGCGTTATGCGTTATGCGTTATGCGTTATGCGTTATGCGTTATGCGTTATGCGTTATGGGTGATGCGTTATGCGTTATGCGTTATGCGTTATGCGTTATGCGTTATGCGTTATGCGTTATGCGTTATGCGTTATGCGTTATGCGTTATGCGTTATGCGTTATGCGTTATGCGTTATGCGTTATGCGTTATGCGTTATGCGTTATGCGTTATGCGTTATGCGTTATGCGTTATGCGTTATGCGTTATGCGTTATGCGTTATGCGCTATGCGTTATGCGTTATGCGTTATGCGTTATGCGTTATGCGTTATGCGTTATGCGTTATGCGGTATGCGTTATGACTTTTGCGTTATGCGTTATGCGTTGTGCGTTATACGTTGTGCGTTGTGCGTTGTGCGTTGTGCGTTGTGCGTTGTGCGTTGTGCGTTGTGCGTTGTGCGTTGTGCGTTGTGCGTTGTGCGTTGTGCGTTGTGCGTTATGCGTTATGCGTTATGCGTTATGCGTTATGCGTTATGCGTTATGCGTCGTGCGTCGTGCGTTGTGCGTTGTGCGTTGTGCGTTGTGCGTTGTGCGTTATGCGTTATGCGTTATGCGTTATGCGTTATGCGTTATGCGTTATGCGTTATGCGTTATGCGTTATGCGTTATGCGTTATGCGTTATGCGTTATGCGTTATGCGTTATGCGTTATGCGTCGTGCGTCGTGCGTTGTGCGTTGTGCGTTGTGCGTTGTGCGTTGTGCGTTATGCGTTATGCGTTATGCGTTATGCGTTATGCGTTATGCGTTATGCGTTATGCGTTATGCGTTATGCGTTATGCGTTATGCGTTATGCGTTATGCGCTATGCGTTATGCGTTATGCGTTATGCGTTATGCGGTATGCGTTATGACTTTTGCGTTATGCGTTATGCGTTGTGCGTTATACGTTGTGCGTTGTGCGTTGTGCGTTGTGCGTTGTGCGTTGTGCGTTGTGCGTTGTGCGTTGTGCGTTGTGCGTTATGCGTTATGCGTTATGCGTTATGCGTTATGCGTTATGCGTCGTGCGTCGTGCGTTGTGCGTTGTGCGTTGTGCGTTGTGCGTTGTGCGTTGTGCGTTATGCGTTGTGCGTTATGCGTTATGCGTTATGCGTTATGCGTTATGCGTTATGCGTTATGCGTTATGCGTTATGCGTTATACGTTATGCGTTATGCGTTATGCGTTATGCGTTATGGGTGATGCGTTATGCGTTATGCGTTATGCATTATGCGATATGCGCTACGTGTTATGCGTTATGGGCTATGCGTTATGCGTTATGCGTTATGACTTTTGCGTTATGCGTTATGCGTTGTGCGTTATACGTTGTGCGTTGTGCGTTGTGCGTTGTGCGTTGTGCGTTGTGCGTTGTGCGTTGTGCGTTGTGCGTTGTGCGTTATGCGTTATGCGTTATGCGTTATGCGTTATGCGTTATGCGTTATGCGTCGTGCGTCGTGCGTTGTGCGTTGTGCGTTGTGCGTTGTGCGTTATGCGTTATGCGTTATGCGTTATGCGTTATGCGTTATGCGTTATGCGTTATGCGTTATGCGTTATGCGTTATGCGTTATGCGTTATGCGTTATGCGTTATGCGTCGTGCGTTGTGCGTTATGCGTTATGCGTTATGCGTTATGCGTTATGCGTTATGCGTTATGCGTTATGCGCTATGCGTTATGCGTTATGCGTTATGCGTTATGCGGTATGCGTTATGACTTTTGCGTTATGCGTTATGCGTTGTGCGTTATACGTTGTGCGTTGTGCGTTGTGCGTTGTGCGTTGTGCGTTGTGCGTTGTGCGTTGTGCGTTGTGCGTTGTGCGTTATGCGTTATGCGTTATGCGTTATGCGTTATGCGTTATGCGTTATGCGTCGTGCGTCGTGCGTTGTGCGTTGTGCGTTGTGCGTTGTGCGTTATGCGTTATGCGTTATGCGTTATGCGTTATGCGTTATGCATTATGCGTTATGCGTTATGCGTTATGCGTTGTGCGTTGTGCGTTGTGCGTTGTGCGTTGTTCGTTGTGCGTTGTGCGTTGTGCGTTATGCGTTATGCGTTATGCGTTATGCGTTATGCGTTATGCGTTATGCGTTATGCGTTATGCGTTATGCGTTATGCGTTATGCGGTATGCGTTATGACTTTTGCGTTATGCGTTATGCGTTGTGCGTTATACGTTGTGCGTTGTGCGTTGTGCGTTGTGCGTTGTGCGATGTGCGTTG
Source organism: Lasioglossum baleicum (assembly GCF_051020765.1). Classification (NCBI taxonomy): domain Eukaryota; kingdom Metazoa; phylum Arthropoda; class Insecta; order Hymenoptera; family Halictidae; genus Lasioglossum; species Lasioglossum baleicum. The sequence continues at coordinate 188,864 of NW_027469346.1, forward strand.
TGCGTTGTGCGTTGTGCGTTGTGCGTTGTGCGTTGTGCGTTATGCGTTATGCGTTATGCGTTATGCGTTATGCGTTATGCGTTATGCGTCGTGCGTCGTGCGTTGTGCGTTGTGCGTTGTGCGTTGTGCGTTGTGCGTTATGCGTTATGCGTTATGCGTTATGCGTTATGCGTTATGCATTATGCGTTATGCGTTATGCGTTATGCGTTATGCGTTATGCGTCGTGCGTCGTGCGTTGTGCGTTGTGCGTTGTGCGTTGTGCGTTGTGCGTTATGCGTTATGCGTTATGCGTTAAGCGTTATGCGTTATGCGTTATGCGTTATGCGTTATGCGTTATGCGTTATGCGTTATGCGTTATGCGTTATGCGTTATGCGTTATGCGTTATGCGTTATGCGTTATGCGTTATGCGTTATGCGTTATGCGTTATGCGTTATGACTTTTGCGTTATGCGTTATGCGTTGTGCGTTATACGTTGTGCGTTGTGCGTTGTGCGTTGTGCGTTGTGCGTTGTGCGTTGTGCGTTGTGCGTTGTGCGTTGTGCGTTGTGCGTTATGCGTTATGCGTTATGCGTTATGCGTTATGCGTTATGCGTTATGCGTCGTGCGTCGTGCGTTGTGCGTTGTGCGTTGTGCGTTGTGCGTTGTGCGTTATGCGTTATGCGTTATGCGTTATGCGTTATGCGTTATGCGTTATGCATTATGCGTTATGCGTTATGCGTTATGCGTTGTGCGTTGTGCGTTGTGCGTTGTGCGTTGTTCGTTGTGCGTTGTGCGTTGTGCGTTATGCGTTATGCGTTATGCGTTATGCGTTATACGTTATGCGTTATGCGTTATGCGTTATGCGTTATGGGTGATGCGTTATGCGTTATGCGTTATGCATTATGCGATATGCGCTACGTGTTATGCGTTATGGGCTATGCGTTATGCGTTATGCGTTATGCGTTATGCGTTATGACTTTTGCATTATGCGTTATGCGTTATGCGTTATGCGTTATGCGTTGTGCGTTGTGCGTTGTGCGTTGTGCGTTGTGCGTTGTGCGTTGTGCGTTGTGCGTTGTGCGTTGTGCGTTGTGCGTTGTGCGTTGTGCGTTGTGCGTTGTGCGTTGTGCGTTGTGCGTTGTGCGTTGTGCGTTGTGCGTTGTGCGTTGTGCGTTGTGCGTTGTGCGTTGTGCGTTGTGCGTTATGCGTTATGCGTTATGCGTTATGCGTTATGCGTTATGCGTTATGCGTTATGCGTTATGCGTTATGCGTTATGCGTTATGCGTTAAGCGTTATGCGTTATGCGTTATGCGTTATGCGTTATGCGTTATGCGTTATGCGTTATGCGTTATGCGTTATGCGTTATGCGTTATGCGTTATGCGTTATGCGTTATGCGTTATGCGTTATGCGTTATGCGTTATGCGTTATGCGTTATGCGTTATGCGTTATGCGTTATGCGTTATGCGTTATGCGTTATGCGTTATGCGTTATGCGTTATGCGTTATGCGTTATGCGTTATGCGTTATGCGTTATGCGTTATGCGTTATGCGTTATGCGTTATGCGTTATGCGTTATGCGTTATGCGTTATGCGTTATGCGTTATGCGTTATGCGTTATGCGTTATGCGTTATGCGTTATGCGTTATGCGTTATGCGTTATGCGTTATGCGTTATGCGTTATGCGTTATGCGTTATGCGTTATGCGTCGTGCGTCGTGCGTTGTGCGTTGTGCGTTGTGCGTTGTGCGTTGTGCGTTATGCGTTATGCGTTATGCGTTATGCGTTATGCGTTATGCGTTATGCGTTATGCATTATGCGTTATGCGTTATGCGTTATGCGTTGTGCGTTGTGCGTTGTGCGTTGTGCGTTGTGCGTTGTGCGTTGTGCGTTATGCGTTATGCGTTATGCGTTATGCGTTATACGTTATGCGTTATGCGTTATGCGTTATGCGTTATGGGTGATGCGTTATGCGTTATGCGTTATGCATTATGCGATATGCGCTACGTGTTATGCGTTATGGGCTATGCGTTATGCGTTATGCGTTATGCGTTATGCGTTATGACTTTTGCATTATGCGTTATGCGTTATGCGTTATGCGTTATGCGTTATGCGTTATGCATTATGCGTTATGCGTTATGCGTTATGCGTTGTGCGTTGTGCGTTGTGCGTTGTTCGTTGTGCGTTGTGCGTTGTGCGTTATGCGTTATGCGTTATGCGTTATGCGTTATACGTTATGCGTTATGCGTTATGCGTTATGCGTTATGGGTGATGCGTTATGCGTTATGCGTTATGCATTATGCGATATGCGCTACGTGTTATGCGTTATGGGCTATGCGTTATGCGTTATGCGTTATGCGTTATGCGTTATGACTTTTGCATTATGCGTTATGCGTTATGCGTTATGCGTTATGCGTTGTGCGTTGTGCGTTGTGCGTTGTGCGTTGTGCGTTGTACGTTGTGCGTTGTGCGTTTTGCGTTGTGCGTTGTGCGTTGTGCGTTGTGCGTTGTGCGTTGTGCGTTGTGCGTTGTGCGTTGTGCGTTGTGCGTTGTGCGTCCTGCGTTATGCGTTATGCGTTATGCGTTATGCGTTATGCGTTATGCGTTATGCGTTATGCGTTATGCGTTATGCGTTATGCGTTATGCGTTATGCGTTATGCGTTATGCGTTATGCGTTATGCGTTATGCGTTATGCGTTATGCGTTATGCGTTATGCGTTATGCGTTATGCGTTATGCGTTATGCGTTATGGGTGATGCGTTATGCGTTATGCGTTATGCGTTATGCGTTATGCGTTATGCGTTATGCGTTATGCGTTATGCGTTATGCGTTATGCGTTATGCGTTATGCGTTATGCGTTATGCGTTATGCGTTATGCGTTATGCGTTATGCGTTATGCGTTATGCGTTATGCGTTATGCGTTATGCGCTATGCGTTATGCGTTATGCGTTATGCGTTATGCGGTATGCGTTATGACTTTTGCGTTATGCGTTATGCGTTGTGCGTTATACGTTGTGCGTTGTGCGTTGTGCGTTGTGCGTTGTGCGTTGTGCGTTGTGCGTTGTGCGTTGTGCGTTGTGCGTTATGCGTTATGCGTTATGCGTTATGCGTTATGCGTTATGCGTTATGCGTCGTGCGTCGTGCGTTGTGCGTTGTGCGTTGTGCGTTGTGCGTTATGCGTTATGCGTTATGCGTTATGCGTTATGCGTTATGCGTTATGCGTTATGCGTTATGCGTTATGCGTTATGCGTTATGCGTTATGCGTCGTGCGTCGTGCGTTGTGCGTTGTGCGTTGTGCGTTGTGCGTTGTGCGTTATGCGTTATGCGTTATGCGTTATGCGTTATGCGTTATGCGTTATGCGTTATGCGTTATGCGTTATGCGTTATGCGTTATGCGTTATGCGCTATGCGTTATGCGTTATGCGTTATGCGTTATGCGGTATGCGTTATGACTTTTGCGTTATGCGTTATGCGTTGTGCGTTATACGTTGTGCGTTGTGCGTTGTGCGTTGTGCGTTGTGCGTTGTGCGTTGTGCGTTGTGCGTTGTGCGTTGTGCGTTATGCGTTATGCGTTATGCGTTATGCGTTATGCGTTATGCGTTATGCGTCGTGCGTCGTGCGTTGTGCGTTGTGCGTTGTGCGTTGTGCGTTATGCGTTATGCGTTATGCGTTATGCGTTATGCGTTATGCATTATGCGTTATGCGTTATGCGTTATGCGTTGTGCGTTGTGCGTTGTGCGTTGTGCGTTGTTCGTTGTGCGTTGTGCGTTGTGCGTTATGCGTTATGCGTTATGCGTTATGCGTTATACGTTATGCGTTATGCGTTATGCGTTATGCGTTATGCGTTATGCGTTATGCGGTATGCGTTATGACTTTTGCGTTATGCGTTATGCGTTGTGCGTTATACGTTGTGCGTTGTGCGTTGTGCGTTGTGCGTTGTGCGTTGTGCGTTGTGCGTTGTGCGTTGTGCGTTGTGCGTTGTGCGTTATGCGTTATGCGTTATGCGTTATGCGTTATGCGTTATGCGTTATGCGTCGTGCGTCGTGCGTTGTGCGTTGTGCGTTGTGCGTTGTGCGTTGTGCGTTGTGCGTTATGCGTTATGCGTTATGCGTTATGCGTTATGCGTTATGCATTATGCGTTATGCGTTATGCGTTATGCGTTATGCGTTATGCGTCGTGCGTCGTGCGTTGTGCGTTGTGCGTTGTGCGTTGTGCGTTGTGCGTTGTGCGTTATGCGTTATGCGTTATGCGTTAAGCGTTATGCGTTATGCGTTATGCGTTATGCGTTATGCGTTATGCGTTATGCGTTATGCGTTATGCGTTATGCGTTATGCGTTATGCGTTATGCGTTATGCGTTATGCGTTATGCGTTATGCGTTATGCGTTATGCGTTATGCGTTATGACTTTTGCGTTATGCGTTATGCGTTGTGCGTTATACGTTGTGCGTTGTGCGTTGTGCGTTGTGCGTTGTGCGTTGTGCGTTGTGCGTTGTGCGTTGTGCGTTGTGCGTTGTGCGTTGTGCGTTATGCGTTATGCGTTATGCGTTATGCGTTATGCGTTATGCGTTATGCGTCGTGCGTCGTGCGTTGTGCGTTGTGCGTTGTGCGTTGTGCGTTGTGCGTTATGCGTTATGCGTTATGCGTTATGCGTTATGCGTTATGCATTATGCGTTATGCGTTATGCGTTATGCGTTGTGCGTTGTGCGTTGTGCGTTGTGCGTTGTTCGTTGTGCGTTGTGCGTTGTGCGTTATGCGTTATGCGTTATGCGTTATGCGTTATACGTTATGCGTTATGCGTTATGCGTTATGCGTTATGGGTGATGCGTTATGCGTTATGCGTTATGCGTTATGCGCTATGCGTTATGCGTTATGCGTTATGCGTTATGCGCTATGCGTTATGCGTTATGCGTTATGCGTTATGCGTTATGCGTTATGCGTTATGCGTTATGCGGTATGCGTTATGACTTTTGCGTTATGCGTTATGCGTTGTGCGTTATACGTTGTGCGTTGTGCGTTGTGCGTTGTGCGTTGTGCGTTGTGCGTTGTGCGTTGTGCGTTGTGCGTTGTGCGTTGTGCGTTGTGCGTTGTGCGTTATGCGTTATGCGTTATGCGTTATGCGTTATGCGTTATGCGTTATGCGTCGTGCGTCGTGCGTTGTGCGTTGTGCGTTGTGCGTTGTGCGTTGTGCGTTATGCGTTATGCGTTATGCGTTATGCGTTATGCGTTATGCGTTATGCGTTATGCGTTATGCGTTATGCGTTATGCGTTATGCGTTATGCGTTATGCGTTATGCGTTATGCGTTATGCGTCGTGCGTCGTGCGTTGTGCGTTGTGCGTTGTGCGTTGTGCGTTGTGCGTTATGCGTTATGCGTTATGCGTTATGCGTTATGCGTTATGCGTTATGCGTTATGCGTTATGCGTTATGCGTTATGCGTTATGCGTTATGCGTTATGCGCTATGCGTTATGCGTTATGCGTTATGCGTTATGCGGTATGCGTTATGACTTTTGCGTTATGCGTTATGCGTTGTGCGTTATACGTTGTGCGTTGTGCGTTGTGCGTTGTGCGTTGTGCGTTGTGCGTTGTGCGTTGTGCGTTGTGCGTTGTGCGTTATGCGTTATGCGTTATGCGTTATGCGTTATGCGTTATGCGTCGTGCGTCGTGCGTTGTGCGTTGTGCGTTGTGCGTTGTGCGTTGTGCGTTGTGCGTTATGCGTTGTGCGTTATGCGTTATGCGTTATGCGTTATGCGTTATGCGTTATGCGTTATGCGTTATGCGTTATGCGTTATACGTTATGCGTTATGCGTTATGCGTTATGCGTTATGGGTGATGCGTTATGCGTTATGCGTTATGCATTATGCGATATGCGCTACGTGTTATGCGTTATGGGCTATGCGTTATGCGTTATGCGTTATGACTTTTGCGTTATGCGTTATGCGTTGTGCGTTATACGTTGTGCGTTGTGCGTTGTGCGTTGTGCGTTGTGCGTTGTGCGTTGTGCGTTGTGCGTTGTGCGTTGTGCGTTATGCGTTATGCGTTATGCGTTATGCGTTATGCGTTATGCGTTATGCGTCGTGCGTCGTGCGTTGTGCGTTGTGCGTTGTGCGTTGTGCGTTATGCGTTATGCGTTATGCGTTATGCGTTATGCGTTATGCGTTATGCGTTATGCGTTATGCGTTATGCGTTATGCGTTATGCGTTATGCGTTATGCGTTATGCGTCGTGCGTTGTGCGTTATGCGTTATGCGTTATGCGTTATGCGTTATGCGTTATGCGTTATGCGTTATGCGCTATGCGTTATGCGTTATGCGTTATGCGTTATGCGGTATGCGTTATGACTTTTGCGTTATGCGTTATGCGTTGTGCGTTATACGTTGTGCGTTGTGCGTTGTGCGTTGTGCGTTGTGCGTTGTGCGTTGTGCGTTGTGCGTTGTGCGTTGTGCGTTATGCGTTATGCGTTATGCGTTATGCGTTATGCGTTATGCGTTATGCGTCGTGCGTCGTGCGTTGTGCGTTGTGCGTTGTGCGTTGTGCGTTATGCGTTATGCGTTATGCGTTATGCGTTATGCGTTATGCATTATGCGTTATGCGTTATGCGTTATGCGTTGTGCGTTGTGCGTTGTGCGTTGTGCGTTGTTCGTTGTGCGTTGTGCGTTGTGCGTTATGCGTTATGCGTTATGCGTTATGCGTTATGCGTTATGCGTTATGCGTTATGCGTTATGCGTTATGCGTTATGCGTTATGCGGTATGCGTTATGACTTTTGCGTTATGCGTTATGCGTTGTGCGTTATACGTTGTGCGTTGTGCGTTGTGCGTTGTGCGTTGTGCGATGTGCGTTGTGCGTTGTGCGTTGTGCGTTGTGCGTTGTGCGTTGTGCGTTATGCGTTATGCGTTATGCGTTATGCGTTATGCGTTATGCGTTATGCGTCGTGCGTCGTGCGTTGTGCGTTGTGCGTTGTGCGTTGTGCGTTGTGCGTTATGCGTTATGCGTTATGCGTTATGCGTTATGCGTTATGCATTATGCGTTATGCGTTATGCGTTATGCGTTATGCGTTATGCGTCGTGCGTCGTGCGTTGTGCGTTGTGCGTTGTGCGTTGTGCGTTGTGCGTTATGCGTTATGCGTTATGCGTTAAGCGTTATGCGTTATGCGTTATGCGTTATGCGTTATGCGTTATGCGTTATGCGTTATGCGTTATGCGTTATGCGTTATGCGTTATGCGTTATGCGTTATGCGTTATGCGTTATGCGTTATGCGTTATGCGTTATGCGTTATGACTTTTGCGTTATGCGTTATGCGTTGTGCGTTATACGTTGTGCGTTGTGCGTTGTGCGTTGTGCGTTGTGCGTTGTGCGTTGTGCGTTGTGCGTTGTGCGTTGTGCGTTGTGCGTTATGCGTTATGCGTTATGCGTTATGCGTTATGCGTTATGCGTTATGCGTCGTGCGTCGTGCGTTGTGCGTTGTGCGTTGTGCGTTGTGCGTTGTGCGTTATGCGTTATGCGTTATGCGTTATGCGTTATGCGTTATGCGTTATGCATTATGCGTTATGCGTTATGCGTTATGCGTTGTGCGTTGTGCGTTGTGCGTTGTGCGTTGTTCGTTGTGCGTTGTGCGTTGTGCGTTATGCGTTATGCGTTATGCGTTATGCGTTATACGTTATGCGTTATGCGTTATGCGTTATGCGTTATGGGTGATGCGTTATGCGTTATGCGTTATGCATTATGCGATATGCGCTACGTGTTATGCGTTATGGGCTATGCGTTATGCGTTATGCGTTATGCGTTATGCGTTATGACTTTTGCATTATGCGTTATGCGTTATGCGTTATGCGTTATGCGTTGTGCGTTGTGCGTTGTGCGTTGTGCGTTGTGCGTTGTGCGTTGTGCGTTGTGCGTTGTGCGTTGTGCGTTGTGCGTTGTGCGTTGTGCGTTGTGCGTTGTGCGTTGTGCGTTGTGCGTTGTGCGTTGTGCGTTGTGCGTTGTGCGTTGTGCGTTGTGCGTTATGCGTTATGCGTTATGCGTTATGCGTTATGCGTTATGCGTTATGCGTTATGCGTTATGCGTTATGCGTTATGCGTTATGCGTTAAGCGTTATGCGTTATGCGTTATGCGTTATGCGTTATGCGTTATGCGTTATGCGTTATGCGTTATGCGTTATGCGTTATGCGTTATGCGTTATGCGTTATGCGTTATGCGTTATGCGTTATGCGTTATGCGTTATGCGTTATGCGTTATGCGTTATGCGTTATGCGTTATGCGTTATGCGTTATGCGTTATGCGTTATGCGTTATGCGTTATGCGTTATGCGTTATGCGTTATGCGTTATGCGTTATGCGTTATGCGTTATGCGTTATGCGTTATGCGTTATGCGTTATGCGTTATGCGTTATGCGTTATGCGTTATGCGTTATGCGTTATGCGTTATGCGTTATGCGTTATGCGTTATGCGTTATGCGTTATGCGTTATGCGTTATGCGTTATGCGTTATGCGTTATGCGTTATGCGTCGTGCGTCGTGCGTTGTGCGTTGTGCGTTGTGCGTTGTGCGTTGTGCGTTATGCGTTATGCGTTATGCGTTATGCGTTATGCGTTATGCGTTATGCGTTATGCATTATGCGTTATGCGTTATGCGTTATGCGTTGTGCGTTGTGCGTTGTGCGTTGTGCGTTGTGCGTTGTGCGTTGTGCGTTATGCGTTATGCGTTATGCGTTATGCGTTATACGTTATGCGTTATGCGTTATGCGTTATGCGTTATGGGTGATGCGTTATGCGTTATGCGTTATGCATTATGCGATATGCGCTACGTGTTATGCGTTATGGGCTATGCGTTATGCGTTATGCGTTATGCGTTATGCGTTATGACTTTTGCAT